>NC_134276.1:30481389-30692025 GCF_949628215.1 Phalacrocorax aristotelis
TCTCATTTTTCCGATTATCCGTGTATAATATTCCTTTAAGAAAATTCCTGATAAGGGTTTGGAGGTTTTTATGTTTTTATATTAAAAAAAGTTTTATGAGATGTTAATCCACCCCAAAACTTCAGACCACCTAAGAAGACCGTATTTCTACCATTTAGAAAGTGAGCAAGCTGATAAACTGCAAATCTGTGTGTTCTTCTCCACACTCCTGTACCCACTTCTCTACCCTTTTGCCTCATTTGCAGTTTGGTTTGGGTGCCTGGCACAGGTCCTGCACTAATGCCAGGCTAGCCTGATAGTCCCCTATAGGAAGCAACAGAGGTCTACCTGCTGACAGGTGTCTATCAACTGATGGAGGAGGTTTACACCTTTAGGAAACAAAGCTTTTTTTCTTTTAAAACCAATACTAATGCTCAGCACCACAACAACAGCAACAATAACAGTGCTGGTAGTAGTAATATAATGCTAACATTGATAATAACAACTTTACTGAGAACATGCTGAAGACCTTTAAATCCTATAATACTTATTTCACTTAGCACAGTGAGAGGTGTGATTTTCAAAGCAGAAATAACAAACTAGGTAGAAGATACAATCCCTCCATTCTTTCCATTATGTGTACCAATGGAGAAGAAATGGCGCTTTTTTTTTCCACAGAAAATCTGGGATTTTTTTCACTAAGGATGAAAAGTTGAAATCTCAAAAATTTTTGTAAATTGAAATCTAAATAACCCAAAACACAAAATATGGATCAACACAAGCAAAACACTGATCTTCCCCCTCCTTGATGCCTTTTGTCTATACCTTAGCTTAAAAGCAGACTGAAAAAGATCACAATGAAAAAAAATTTAAAACTTTAAAATATATGCTTAGGTGTTTAAATGCATTATTCTGACTTTCTAAATATTTTTTTTCCTGATTTTTAAACAAAAAATGTTGAAAATGGATGTTTTCCAACAGACAGTTCATGTTCACGAATCCAGAAATTTTGACAAAGAGACAGTCTGGGGGAAATTCCTGCTTAATTCTAAGTCACCTTTGCCCTCCTCTAAAAGCCTGAGAAACTCAGCTCTTTCACTGTATGGGTCCCAAAGCATGTCACCGTGGGAGTCAGCATCATTATCCTCATTTCCCGTAGTGGAAGACCGAGGGACTTGCCCCAGGACGAGCAGCAGACCAGCCACAGAGCCGAAATGAGAGCTTTCCCGTGCTAGTCCCAGCTTGGTACTCTTTGGTCTTTCTTGTGTGACCAAAGAATGGGTCTCCAAACTGGTAGTTTGTGTGTAGCCCTGAGACGTGTTTGATACACCTGGTTTTGGAAGAGCCAGTGACAGTAAAGCCCTGCTCTTAGAAGCAGGAGAAAGACCAGCACTTCTCCAGAGGGAATTGCTGTGAGATGTTCTGCTGAGTGACTGAGGCAATGTAGGGGGGGTCCAAAAAGAGAGTGGGGCCAGGCACATCCCTCCTCATTTCCCCCAGCAAAGCAGATTTATCTACATTTATAAAGAATGCAAAGGTGAGAGAATGCTACCTAAAGTTTAACTAGGTACCAAATGGAAAATTTAGATAAAAAGTCTTTCAAGGAAAAATAATGAGCAGAATTACAGTAGGAACAGTTGCTGTACGGATAAGGCAAAATATTTGACAAGGAAAACATCTCTGAGAAGAAAGCACAAGGGTAGAGCTATCATAGCCTCTGAAGCCTTTTCCCTCAGACTTCTATTTTATAACATATTTCTAAAACGCAACACCCACAACTGTTTTTCTTCATCTATCAAAGCATAAAATTGCCAGTCCTTTGACCTAACTTAAATGAAGGAAGTAGCAATGTTAGGTTTAATTAAAAACAGCAAATATTTGTACAGCTGTCCCTGGTTTCACAGCACAGAAATAGGTTTAGCATAAAATCTTACAGTTTTAAATCCTCTGGGAACCATATACAAAAACATATAGGATCCTTCTGGCTGACTTGCCAAAGCCAGAAATGCCTTTTTTTGGAGTTATTTCAGGTGGGGCTCATTCAGCCTTCCCGTTTCCAACCCACTGTTTTCCTACTTGAGATTTTGTTTCTTTTTTCCGTGCTCCAAACACGGTACTGTCAGCTTGACAGGTTTGGATGCATTTGATGCATTTTGGGATTGTGAATGATAGTAGTAAAACTGAGAGTAGGCTGAGAAGTTTTGACTTAGCAGCAGCTGTAGCTTTTTGGTGAAAACCCTGATGGCCAGACCCGGCTGGCTGTTTCCAGGGGCCTCTGCCTCTAGGTGTTGGTGTCACTGGGAGGCACCTGGTGCAGGATGCAGAAGCATCAACCAGATCTGTGCCGAGCATCCCCAAAACCAGGAGGGGTTTGGAATGAAAGGTTTCACTCCTGGCCCGTGCTCTCCTTTTAAATTACACATTGAAACACGTTGTAAAATCCTTCAGCACCAAGCTTTATAACACAGCCTCCGGAGGGCTGACTCCACGCACACCCCACCCCCTCAAATGGGCCAGCCTTGGCAAGCCTGCTCCTAGCAGGGACCATGGGAGGATTTACACTGCCTCGTGCAAAAGGCTCAGTGGCCCTGAGCTCTGCACCCACCCGTCCATCCCTCCTGGGGACTTGCAGGTTTCAACCTGCCAAAGCCAGCCGGGGTGGGGGCTGCAGAGGCGGGTGGGATGGGTGGCCACCCACCGCGGGGCCAGAGATAAGAGGGAAGAGGGAGGGAAGGGGCCAAACTGTATTTAGAGAGCCGCACCCAGGTCTGGAGCGGGAAGGGAGGTGGGAAGGCTGATGGCCAGTCCAGCTGCTCTGCTTGTGTCTATCAGGCACCAGGCAAAGGCTCTCCGCACCCTCCGGGCTGCTGCAGCCTCCCATCCTCCCTGCAGCTCCCCGCAGCCTTCCCACACCCAAACCTTCAGCACCAGCGGGTCTGGCCCAGCTTGGCACAGCCTGGGAGAGGAGACAGAGGTGTCCCAACCTGGTGGGGCTCAGGAGCTGAAGGAAGAGAGAAAAGCCCCAGGGAAATGCCCTGAGGAAGGAGAAGAGAGTGGAGACCTATCTCCTGTCAGCCCACATGAGCCCAGGCCAGAGAGGCTGGCCCAGCCAGGGCTGGCAAGGCATGAGACACTTCGAGAGACGGCTCTGCGCAGCAAGATGTCCCGACTAGTAGAAGCGACTTTCCAGCTTGTACAAGTAGAACAGACTCTCTTGCTTCCTCTCCTACAGCAGCATCCTCTTCCTCTCCACACAAAAGTAAGTGAGAGACAGAAGTGCACTTATCTCGGGCTTTTGGCAGAAGGGCAGTGGACTGCACCCGTAACTGCACATGCTGGGTCTTGCCATGTGGACTGGAAGAGTTTCATTTACGTTAATTTTCAGTTAAGTAATTTAAGCCTACAGCCTGCAAAACAGAAAGCTACTGACAGTTTAGTGTAGTTGCATCACAGGGGTTCAGGGGATAAAAACACTTTTTGGCAGACTGAAGGCTTACTGACATGCTGAGTAGCCTGGAAAGATTATTTAGAGCTTTCTCAGAATCCAGCTTTATATGTCTAAATATATATAAATGCACATAAACTGTAAAGCTATTCTCCAGTTCTAAAAGAGCCAAAAACCAACACAAGATGCAGAGATGACCAGTAACCTGCAGGTGAAACGTGACTCACCCACAGAGCCCACAGCTGTTCTAGATTGACACGCTGTATATCCAGTGTATGAGGCCCAAAGAACCTATACCTGTAAAAATCCTAAATTTTCCGATAAATGCAATGGTTATGCATATTACCGCAAGAAGTGTAAGAAAAAGCCTAGGCATGGGCTTGCAATTCATGGGTTTATTTGTTGGAGTCCAATATATCTCCTATGTCTTGTTCCAAGTCAGTTTACTTTGGCATTGGTCAAAAGGTATTTACCTTATGATTAGTCTTGGGTGTACCATACAGAACAAGATGGCAGTTATTATCCAGTTTTTAGTGCCAAAGGTTCATGCCACAGAAACCCCATTAGCGGTAGACACCAACTGCGGGGCCAGCTGAGCTAAAACTAGAATCTGCTCTTTTACTTTTATGCCAACCTTCCCAGCACAGACCAGCACAATGTGAGAAGCTGGGGGATACTGAAGCAGCAAAGGTGTAACCACTTAAAGTCTCATCTGGTGGATAAATATTTGTGAACAAAATTTTGCTATGACTTCTGGTTTCTCAGTATCTTGGTGACGAATTTGAGATACTGCAAAATACTGTTTTCACGTGTGCTAGAATCAATGTACTGAGTCCAGCTGGCTTTGTGATTGTTCACAATTTGATAAAAATCAAATGCAAGCTATCTCAGATCAAGGCACAGCTCATTCATAAACTCAGTCACCAAGAATCAGAAGCAACCTTTGAACATTTGGGTCCGAATATTTTCAGTCTCCAGAAATATCCAAGAGTCCATTAGGAATAGATATACCTAAAGATGGAAGGAGCGCCATTGGAAGCTATGCATGATGTAAAAAGAGTTTGTTAAAAGTCAGATGAAATTATTAGACATTTTTCTTCAAAGATAAGAGTACAGTGACAGTTTGGACTTTTGCAATATCAGTTTTCCAGTAAGACTTCTTCATTGCTCTTAATTTAGAATAAATAAGGCTAATGACATTTGGGCTTTGTACAAATAAATGCTAGCTTGATGAAATACAGCCACCTCAACAAAGGTTTTATTTTCTTCCTCTTCTTTCCCAGAACTACTTTAATATCTACTCGTATGAAAGCATGTGTTTAGAATACTGTTTACTTTGGATTCTGACTTTCCTATTCTACTTGAAGCTAAGTCCTTTTTTCACTGAAAACCCATTATCATGACCTGGTGAGCTCTGGGTCTTTCCCCCCCTTCCCTTCTACAATGCAGTTACATAAATTGTGCACTAGGTTTCCTCAGGCCCTGCATCACGGATAACTGTCACCTTTAATTGCGAGCAGTTTCACTGCTGCAGATTTGATTTTGAAGTAAATTGGATTCCAAGGGATCCATTAATATTATAACCTGTTCATAAATTCAGATGAACAACCCCTTAAAAACAAGCTCCCTTCAAAATGGCAGCCCTTGGTAGCATGTCCTTCCACTCACTGTTTTTGAAGGAAAGCTCTGGGTTTATGTCTCACAGCTACTCATTCATGCTAGTAGTCAGTATTTGATACTTCTCATTTATTGCTACAGTTACATCTCATTCATTTCCTTCTTGACGATCCTGACCTGCCTGTTTTCCATTTTGTTTTGGGGTTGTTCCTTGTTTTCTTTTTATTGGTTTATGGTATCAGTATTGGTTTATCAGCTGAACTGGTTCAAAAAATCACTCTATAAAATGGTCCCAAAACAGATAGACATAGGCTTGAAGGAAAAATAGATTAAAGGAATGGGAAAGACAACTCTGAAATAGCCCGTCCTGTGAGGTACTGGGAACAACGCTTTCTTCTGCGCCCCAGTGCCCATTAGACAGTGCTGGTCCTCAGCAATTAAAAGGTTGGTGCTAATTTCTGATGAGAAGCAACACCCTCACAAGAATTTGGAGGGGATCCTTTGCTGGCGACAGCAAGTGCATTGTTACTGATTTTGCCTGCAGTACGACTGCAATGAGAGTGCTTATCAGAAGGGTCTGCATGAAGATGGGGAAGGGCAAGGGGCCTCTTTCCTCCCATCCTGGGATCCAGGTGACTGCATCACCCCACTGCCTAACCAGTTGTTTACTGGCATTGCACCCCCAAGCAAACTCCTCGTTCCTTCTGCCTCCACAAAGACGCCCTGTAATAATGTCCATGCTTTTTCTCTCCCGTAATTACACACTGCCAAGGTGAACAGAACGGCCTTTTTTTTTAACAGAGATTCTGTATTTTAAGCAGCAATGTGAGTGCATTTGAATAGGAAAAATACAAGGTATAAAAGCTTCCCAAAATAGCAGTGTGTGGCTTGCCCTGGCTGTGCTCAGGTGCAGCTATGCATTACTCCAGCTTTTTGATAACATCCTGTCTCCTGCGCTGAAGTTACCGAGGGGTCACGAGGACAGTACTAAATCAGAAATGTGTAGTGGATTGAACTGGGCCAATCTTAACGGCAGCCAGCGGGGAATGGAATATAAATCATGCTAAGAAGTTAAAATAGCCATCCCATTTGCAAAACAGTCATGGTATTTTCTTTAAGGGGGAAAAGAAAATAGTGCCCTTAAAAGGTGCCAGATTGGCAGGGCAGGATAATAAAAAAACTTCTGACCGTGCAAGTTTCTCCTGCCCCTGTGCTATGGTGCTGCTGCTCTCCCTGGTGTGGAGGAAGAAGGACGGGGTGGCAGGCTTGGCACTCCTAGCCAAAAGGAGCACATCAGCAGACCTGCACATCCACCTGTAGTCCCCCTGCCCTGGTTCTTCCATCAGAGTGAAACAATGCAGTTGCTGTGAACAGAGAGCTTTGGCTGGAACTTGGGAAACAAAGGATAGTTTATGACCTTTGGAAGAAGGGGCAGGCTGCTCAGGAGGACTACAAGAATGTTGTGAGGTTATACAGGGAGAAAATGAGAAGGGCCAAAGCCAAAGCTGAACTTAATCTAGCTACTGCTGTAAAAGACAATAAAAAAATATTACTATAAATGTATTAGCAACAAAAGGAGGGCTAAGGAGAATCTCCATCCTTTATTGGATGCAGGGGGGACAAACGATGAGGAAAAGGCTGAGGTACTTAATTCCATCTTTGCCTCAGTCTTTAACAGTAAGACCATTTTTCTCTGGATACCCAGCCCTCTGAGCTGGAAGACAGGGATGGGGAGCAAAATGAAGTCCCCATAATCCAAGGGGAAATGGTTAGTGACCTGCTATACCACTTAGACACACACAGGTCTATGGGGCTGGATGGGATCCACCCAAGCGTACTGAGGGAGCTGGCAGAAGTGCTCACCAAGCCACTTCCACCATTTATCAGCACTCCTGGCTAGCTGGGGAGGTCCCAGTTGACTGGAGGTGAGCAAATGTGATGCCCATCTACAAGACGGGCCAAAAGGAGGTTCTGGGGAACTACAGGCCTGTCAGTCTGACCTGGGGCCAGGGGAGGTTATGGAGCAGTTCATCTTGAGTGCCTTCACGGAGCACATACAGGACAACCAGGTGATCAGACCCAGTCAGCATGGGTTTATGAAAGGCAGGTCCTGCTTGACTAACCTGATCTCCTTCTATGACAAGGTGACTTGCTTAGTAGATGAGGGAAAGGCTGTAAATATTGTCTACCTAGACTTTAGTAAAGCCTTTGACACCATTTCCTACAGCATTTTCCTTGAGGAACTGGCTGCTCATGGCTTGGACAGGCATAGTCTTTGCTGGGTTCAAAACTGGCTGGGTGGCTGGGCCCAGATTGTTTTGGTGAACGGAATTAAATCCATTTGGTGGCTGGTCACAAGTGGTGTTCCCCAGGGCTCAGTGTTGGGGCCAGTTCTGTTTAATATCTTTATCAATGATCTGGACAAGGGGATCAAGTGCACCCTCAATAAGTTTGCAGACGACACCAAGTTGGGTGGCAGTGTTCATCTGCTTGAGCGTGGGAAGGGTCTGCAGAGGGATCTGGATAGGCTGATTCAATGGGCCAAGACCAATTGTATGAGGTTTAACAAGGTCAAGAGCAGGGTCCTGCACTTGGGTCACAACAACCCCATGCAATGCTACAGGCTTGGAGAGAGTGGCTGGAAAGCTGCCTGATGGAAGAGAACCTGGGGGTGTTGGTTGACAGCTGGCTGAATATAAGCCAGCAGTGTGCCCAGGTGGCCAAGAAGGCCAACAGCATCCTAGCTTGTGTCAGGAATAGTGTGGCTAGCAGGACTAGCAAAGTGATTGTACCCCTGTACTTGTCATTGGTGAGGCCACACCTCGAATACTGTGTTCAGTTTTGGACCCCTCAGTACAAGAAGGACATTGAGGTGCTGGAGCATGTCCAGAGAAGGGCAATGAAGCTGGTGAAGGGTCTAGAGTACAAGTCTTCTGAGGAACAGCTGAGGGAGCTGGGGTTGCTTAGCCTGGAGAAGAGGAGGCTGAGGGGAGACCTCCTCGCTCTCTACAGCTACCTGAAAGGAGGTTGTAGTGAGGTGGGTGTTGGTCTCTTCTCCCTAGTAATAAGTGATAGGACGAGAGAAAATGGCCTCAAGCTGTGCCAGGGGAGATTTAGATTGGATATTAGGAAAAACCTCTTCACCAAAAGGGTTGTCAAGCAATGGAACAGGCTGCCCAGGAAAGTGGTTGAGTCACCATCCCTTCAGGTATGTAGTTATGTAGATCTGGTGCTTAAGGACATGGTTTAGTGGTGGACTTTAGTGCTATGTTAATGGTTGGACTTGATGATCTCATATGTCTTTTCCAACCTAAATGATTCTATGATTCTATTCTAAATCAGCCCAGTAGCACTTAATTTGTACCTAGAGTGAGTCACATCACCAGGACTCAAGTGATGGCATGAAGGGAGCCCTGCCAGGCTTCCTGCAGGCAGGCAGGGGTAATGGTGCATTGCCCCTGCTAAGCCTGCCTGCAGTGGTGCCAGCCACAAACTTTGTTTTCCTGCTATATTGAGACCCATCCCTGGGGAACCGCAAGTTCGTTGCAGGCCAAACAACAGCACAGCATCAGACATTGCTGACTTTGGCCATAGATGAACCAAAGACCTGGAGATGTCTTGTTCCTCAGGAGAAGAGCAGCAAGACCTGGTGTAGCCAGGCATCTCTGCTGGCTGCTCAGCACAACAAAAGCCCAGAGCTCTTCACCCAGGGGATTTGTACATTTTGGGAGAGGAATATAGAATAGGTGGCAGTTGCTAGATGACATTTCTAATGGTAGTTAATAAGCTTGTTTTCTGGTTGCTGTTTTCCTGACACAAATCAGAGATAGGTTCTCAGTACCAAAGTGTCTCGTTCTTCCTTACGCAAGAGAGCTGAAGACTGATTCATAAATAATGGCTTAGGGGTGACGGAAATGAGATAAATTGCTTTCATTAGAATTCGCATAAAACAGCAGCAGAGTCCCTGCTTGCCACCACAGATTGAACAAATGTGCCAGTACGCACGTTTTTCATTTTGCAGCCACTGATATTATGAAGCTGTTTCTGGACCTAACAGCTTTGAATGTTCATTTTTTAAAGTAATTAATATGAAGAGTGATCCTGGAAAAAATTGCTTCACCCTCCATAAAGTTATTTGCAAGCAGTAGGCATCAATACTCGTTTGTGTGGATATTTTTTTAAACACTGACAAGTGGACAATTTGAAGTTCTTCAAGTGAGGAATTGCTTCCAAGATCTTTCTGGAAGTTCAGAGGAAATGCACCTGCACCTGCTGCGTTAGGAAGAGGCTTTGCAGCAGCAAACTGCAGAATGAGCTACACTAGGGGCTTGGGCGATTTTTTTTTTCTACAGGAGTAGTAACTTTACAAGACAGTATTAGCAACTCCACCATTCTTGGTGGTATATGTCTTAGGAGATATCCTCAAAACACAACTGTTGTGGAAAACAGCAGGTGGGAGATGGTTACAGACTTGAGGTTGCGCTTATCTGCCTCATGGAGACTTCCCAAAGACCAAGCTGCTCAAGACGTGTTCTCTTTAGGGTCATTAGAGAAAGAGGCACTCTAGATTCAGTTCATCCTATAACAGCCATCTAAAATAGGTCAGATAGATAAACTGTTCCTATTGTTCCCCATTGACTACAGGCAGAGCCTCTGGGGAAAAGCTCTGGCTTAGACTTTCATGCACCCAAAGAATGCCACAGGAATCACTTTCTAAAATGACCTTTTTATTCCTCCAGAAGTTGAACTATCCTGAGAATTTATACTCGAAAAATATAAAATAGGTCAGTGGGGGTGGAGGTGCTGAGTTACCAGGAATGGATGTTAGGAGCTCTGGCAGTCCTGCCCCAACCCCCAGATTTTGGCCTGCCAGTCATGGAGAGCATCCAGGACCTGGACGAGGGCACCACCACTGCCACTCTGCCTTCAGTGGAAATTTTTTCTACCAGGGCACATGGAGATTAAGAAAAAATATTGAGGGTTGGCAGTGGGCCGGGGTCTAAAATTTGAGCATGCTGAAGAAAAAAGCAGCTGTCTGTAAGACCTAGCTGTAGGAATCTGTTTGATGGGTCAGGTTGGCATCTCTGAGTAAAATAAAAGACGGAAGAAAGCAGTTTGTATCTCCTCTAAGGAAGCCTTTATAAAGGTAGCCTCTTCATAAATGCAAAGGAACTTGGTGGGTAGTATCAATTTTATGTTGAGGTTCAAAAATAAAAGCTGGGCCATCAGAAACATACTGAAACTTCAGCCTACCACTGAGTGACAACTGCATGAAACAGACCCAGAGCAGTGGAAAATTTTAAGCCGTAAATTAGAGAGACTTAAAACTAGTAGGCTATGCTGGTTTTATTCTGAGAAAGGTTCTTTATTAACTCATCTGTCTAAATGTATGGATCTTGACGAATGAAAGCTGCAGGGAGGATCTGCTCCTGTCCTGAAATTTAAAACACTTAAAATCAAATCACTGCAAATATTCCTGTTACCTTCTCTTAAATGGCAAAGTACCGCAAGAGCTGTTGCTGTCTATCAGTTCAGCTCACAAGGGCCCTATTTTCTGAGGTTAAAACGGAAAGAATTTTTAGTCTGAGACTTTTTCTTTTCCTTCAGGTAGTTACTGCCCACTTTTAATGAAAGGAGAGAGATAAGTCAAGGTTTTATTCTCTGTCATGTATCCTAAAGCTCCCATGTGCTGGACACCTGCAAAAGCTAGCAAAGCTAGCTTGTTTACTTAGTGCAATTTATTTGACCTTTTAATATATTTGAGTAAGGATTTTATACCTAAGGCAACTTTACAGAACAGATTTGAAAGGTAACCTTCAAAAGAAACATCAAAATCTTTCTGAAAAAGGAAACTTTGGAAATATATGTGAAAAAGTCTGCTTTTCAACTAACCCCCTGACTCAGGACTCCCTGGCTTTTCAGCACAGGAGCGTACCAGAGCAATGAGTTCACCTTGCCCACAGCAGACCCACAACTGCTATTGTACAATACCTAAGGGCCCAAGAATGGTGTTGGATGGCTAGTATAGGTATTTCCATAACAAATGCCTTTTATTTGCTGGCTGGGGCAGTCATTCAGCACTGGTTTTGATGTTAACCCACATTTTAATCCTTCAACTGCAAATCCTTTTTGCTGTTACCATTATGAATCTGGGATTGTCTAGGTGAAATGGAGTTTTAAAAACTGGTTTCTTTGTTGTTTTTAACAACAAAGGTAAAACCCACAATAAGTCTGAACCTTCATGCTTTTAATAATAGTATTAAAACTCAGTTCCCTCTCAGCTAAAAGCACAGGTTGCTACTAGCTAAATGGGTAAATACATCAAGTGAAGGAAGTAAGAGGTGCCAAAATCTGGTGTGTACCACATGCTACAAGAGAAGGTTCTCCCATCACCTGCAGCTTGTCTTGGAGCGTTCATTGTGCCAGAGACCTTGCGAAGGCACGGGCTGTGACTGAGATCACATTTGCACATAGATGCTGATCCTGCTGTCAGGAGGTGTCTTGTCCTCTTCACCTCCAGCATTCCCAGCACTGAGGTGCCTCTCCCTTTGTGCTGGCACAGCCCTTTCCTAGAGCAAACCAGGCTGGGGAGCCATTGCAAGTTAAAGCTCTTAAAGCCCTAAAAGAGGGGTAGGAGCAGATGGGGGTGCAGGTGAATGTTTTCTTTTAGTAATTTTGTAGATGTGCATAGTAGAGGTGTACCCCCCTTACAGTGCTCACAAACCTATGCTGGCACAGCTCAATGGCAGGCCATAGTCAAGGTCCTACAGCCAGCAACACTACAGGTCCTTAGGGGAAAACTGGCTCCACTTACCTTTTTTCTAAACACAACAGGCAGGGTTTAAATAAGCTGCAACATATGACATTAGTTTGACTGGATTATGGAATGCATTTGCCCCATGCAGAGCATTTCCCCAGCACAGGCAGGTGTTAGAGCAGCACTTTGCATGCTGCAGGCCACACCACATCAGAGGGACTGGGAAGTCTTCATTATTTGTTATGGTGTGCAAGCAGCAGATCTGTCAAAGTCATCTGCCTCACTGGTGATCTGAGTCACGTCACAGGTGAGGGACACTGTATGGAAGTGATGCTTCAGAGAGGATCGCTGTCACAAAGTTCCCTTGGGAGCCATTGGGAGCTTTCCAGAGACATCTGGATATAACACTTCCCTAAGGGCCTACTCTTGCCTGTCAGGGTAGGGGGAGTTGAATTGCTCGAGGACAGCTACAGGAGGTCTGTCTGGTAGAAACAGAATTTAAAAAAAAAAAATAAAATTACTGATGCCTGGGAAGAAAGTGCCCTTTAAAAATGAGTAGGTGAAACTGCTACCCAAGGCTTCCTGCCAAGACAGCTTGCAGAGTATTTAATGGTTACACTACATGTATCTCAAAACTGAAGACGTTTCACACTAAATCACAGATGAACATTCGTGATTAGGAAGTTTCTGCTTAGAAAATCATGCCTAGGAAACTTGGGGAGCATTATTTTTCACTTACTTCTTTTTGCTTCTGCTTTTAGGATAGCATTGAGTTTAGAAACATCTGTAGTCACATGGCTTTACAGAAAGAGGGACAAAAATTTGAGAGAGACTTACATGAAGCCCACCAGTGTTTGAAGATGATCATTGAGAAACTAATTTGTTCATTGGCAGTTTTCCCCTCCGATTCTTACATCCCAGTCCGATCTGCTCTGAGACAAATCCTGCAAAATCTCCTGGCAATGTGAAACAGCAGGCTACCTGGCTAAGGAACGAGCAGAGCCTATGAGCTGTAATGGTCCTATAAAAATAACAGATAACTTGAAAGGTGGATCCCGGAGATTTTACTCTAGCAAGAGTTCCTGCTGACTTTAGAGCAGTGAAGACTTCCCAGTGGAGATGGTGTTCCTGCAAAGTACTGAATAGCCTTCTCATATCAAACTCATATCAAAGTCATGTTAATGAAAGCTGGGAACATCTCCAGAAGTTGCTCTGGAGGAACAGGAACTCAAATATTAAGGTCTCAAAATGAATACAGAAAGATGAAGGCTGAGAAGACAACCATCAGAAATCTCTCTATTTTCATCACAGCTCAGGAAAATGTGTTTTCAAGTAATTCTTTATGGAATGGACACTTGAGAGAAACCGAGAAGATACAGTGCTTAAATATGGACTCTTTCATAAGAAGGTATACATCCTGATCACGTTGCAAATAAAGACAGCCTGCTGAATCTTTACTGCATTTTACCATATTATGCCAACATACCAATAAGGTGAAGGTGCAGTATCTTCCACTGAGAAAAGGAAAAAAAGAAGAAAAATATGTGGGACCAATCACTTTAAAGCAATAAAAGGTCTTGGTAGATGATCCAGTGGAGGTGAATGGAAAGCAAAGCAAAGGAGGCATTAACACGGTAAAGCAAAGGTATTTATAAACTGAGGTGAAACATTTGTGAAGATTGCTTTGCAGAGCCCCTGTGACTGTGCAGCAGACAGCATAAAACTCTGCTGTCCTACTGCCAAATCAGGAGGGTTTATGAAGTCACTTACTTCTGTCAAACAGCTGCAGCTGTAATGCTGAGAAGAGGCATTCCCCCCTTTTCTGCAGTAAGATTTAATGTCTGTGTGATTGCTGAGCAGGAATAACGGCTTGTAAAACTTTTTTTTTTTCAAAGGGATAAATTAAGCTCCTTTTAACTGTGATTTGGGTAGTAGGTGAGGGAATTTTGTAGACTATGAGATAGAAAAGTATCTCTTTCCATTGGCTGGAGGAGTGAATTTCCACATGTGATTTTTTTTCTTTCTTTTTTTTTTTTTTTTAATGTGTGATCATGAACATCATCAGCTGAATACTTTCCGAGTGTGGTTCCATACTCTGATTGATTTGCCATATTTTATGTTCACACTTTAAATGTTACGCTGGTGTCATTCTCACAGCTATAATTAAGGCTACCTCAAAACACTTATTCACTGGATCTTAGTGTGAATGCAGACAACTGCCCTGGATTGAAATTTTGCATGGGATGTCTCAGCGTAGAAGTAATTTAGAAATGGGAAGAGAAAACATGAAGGTCAGGCCAGCACCGGCTATCTCCTCCTTTTTTTTTCTTTCAAGTGTGACTCCGTCCCTCAAGGGAGGAGGGAAAAGGGCTCCACTGGGAGCAGAACGTGGTGGTATTTGCCGAAATGTTGTGATCTCCAGGGCAACGCTGAGCATAATGGCAGGCAGGAAACAAACAGAGGGGGTGCGCACAAAGGTGTTATACATATCCCTACACAGGTATTAGTGAGTGTGTATTGACTGTCCTGGCACCACCCTTCATAGTGAAGGGCCAGAGGCCTGAAGAAGTCCTGTGAAATCTTTTGGCCATTTTTCTAATGTTATCCCCTCAGAGGAGAGATACATGGGCAGCAGAAAGGCCAGGGGAGGAAAATGGGGTGAAGGCAGCCGCAGCTGCAGCCCTGAGGTCCCCCTGCTTTGCAGAGCACAAAGTGCTGACATTGCCCCCTGACCTTCATGTGCCAGCCACCCGCCAGAGCCCAGACCCCTCTCGCTCTGGCTGTGAGGGGCTGTTTCTTTATTTCCCACCATTGAGGTAGGTCACTTCCTGGCTTTCTCCAGTCATTTCTGTTAGTTCACTCAATCTGCTGTCACACACAAACACCCTATTACAGGGTCTGTGTTCCAGTTTCTTCAGCGGGGCATTAGTCCCGAGCACAAAGGGTTTTATCTCCAGTTTCATTAAAAAGTCATTTAAAAGAAAAGCTTCCCCAGGCTCTCTACCCCTCACTTGTATCCAGGTCAGTGTGCTGGAAGCCTGGTCTGAAGATCAACAGCAAGATCCTGTTGACTTCACCAGGGACAGAATCTGAGCTATGCTCTCCAGGTCAAAGCTCACTTCATCAGCGTTGCTAACAGGGTTGGCAATGGGAAGGCTCTGAAACAAAACAAAACAAACCAAAACAAACAGGCTGATTTCAACTCTCTCTGCTCAGTCACATACATGTGCACACAAAATTAATGACCAAGTACAGAGGAATGAAAACATTTGGCAGGTAATTTTCTCTTCAAGTTTCTATGAAACTAACAAGTGCTACAGATTAAAAGTACATTACATCTAAAAAAACACTCCAGCCACAGTTCCTTCCACCAAATTGGGCAGGTTTCCTTCTAGATGGCTGTAGGCCTGCAGAGATCCCTAGCAGGTACAAAACACAAAATCTGGAGACTTAGGGGAAATTTACGCCTTCTGAGTATGACTCTCCTTGTTTTTTTACAAGAATTAGTGTTTATGCTGAAAATTTCCAGAACTCTTTCTTTCCCAAACATTCTTACATAAAAAGAATATTTTAATTCAAGGTCATTTAAAAAGAAAACATTGTTAAATTCTTTGAAATTCTGGATAGAAATTTAAGAATCCCTTGGGAAACTTCATCTTGCATCTGACTATACAGCACAGGTTTTCAATTCCTCTCCTTGTCCTCGAGATGACGGTGCAACAGAATGGCAGGGCAATGGGTTTTCAGGCCCTGGGTCTGCAAACACTTTTGCTATGGTTTCATGACTCAAAGTGCTCACATTACTGTGGTTTAATAAGTTACCGCCCATCAGCCGAGCTGTGGCAACTGCCTGTGCACATACAATTAGCTCACCCTAATTGCAAAATGTGCAACTCACCCCCTTTCAGGAGATCAGTGCAGCTGCACATTTATATCAAGTTACCCCTTGGCATGTTTGAGGCTCAGGGCCCCGTTTCATCATACCTTAATCGAGATGAAGCATGGTAGAAGATGTGAGCAACCCACATACCCCGGGGAGGGGATTCACAGCTTGCCTGGCCTCGTGGCCCCAGCAGGCTGGCAGACCCCTGCCATGGCAAGCACCCCTCGAGCCGGGGTGCGAGTTGCTCTCTGCAGTGTGTTGTGTTTGCTATGCAACAGGCAAAAATCAGAGCATCAGAGAGAATAGCCTGAAATGCGCCTTACTGCCTCCAACATGGGAAGTAAGGATGGTGCAAGGGAACCTGCTGCCCAGGAGTAGCTGCCCTCGCTCAATGGTGGCTATGTCACCAGCTCATGCATCACACACACAATGCTGTCGCACCTAAAAAAGACAACCTTTTTTTATGCTAAGATACTCCTCTCTGGGTTCAGATGGAGAACGAACACCGTTTGCACCTCTGTGATTTCATATGCCCACCCCAACATCCTGCTCCAGAGCATCTGTGTTTCAGCTCTCTCCGTATGCGTCTTCTCTTTTCTGTTGTGATTTCCAAATAGCACCACCCAATTTAGCACCACTGCTGTGCATATGATCCACAAAATCAGCCTGTTCATCTGGGTTATGTATTTACATCACTTGCTACCAGGCATTTGAGGAAACATGTTCCTCCTCCTTACCAGTCCTTTTGGGCTTTGATGACTCAAATCCTTACTCACGTGAGCAGCCCTTGCTTGAACATGTACTCTGTTGTTCCAACTGGGTCTTCCTACAGTAGAGTCTAAAGGATCAGGATATTTTCCACCAGCATTCCAGGTTTCAAGCACAGGATACACTTGCAACATCAGGAAATCAGTGAATAAGAAGCTGAACTAGCAAAGAAACCCTGAGCAGGAATGTATCAACGATTCCATCAGATAAAAGTATTTTCTCATTATACTCACCACGTGGGGCTCAGGTTAACAAATGGGGCGAAGTAGTCCAGGAAAATAGAAAACCTATATAGTAACACAGTAAAAATGTACACACACCCTTTTTGTTGCATCTGTAGAACTACTTGAATTTTATTTCCAAAACCTAAAAAATGATGAAATTTCAAGACTGAAAAAATAAATTAGGAAAAAAGTTAATGATTTTTCAGTAAATATTTTTTTCCTAAATAGATGTCATGCTAACTGCCCTGCATTTTATTTTAGCTACTTGGCGTAGTGTGAAATTTAAATCAGAAAAGAAGTCTGGAAGATTTTTTTTCCAGAAGGTGTTAGTTTTCACTCTGACCAGTCCTATCATCTGGGTAACCTTTTTATATCCCTGTAATAAATTTCATCTGTCATTCACCTTTGAGCAGTGCACCTGTGCTCGTGAATCCCTATTCTGGGACTGCTTTAGCCTTCCAAATTGCTGACCAGCTTCAAACAAGCACAGCTGCTTGTTTGCCAAACATGAAAGCATGTTTCTTCCACAGCCGACTCCAAATACTTGGTCTTAGATCAATGCCAGGCTAAATGTGCAATATTTGATGGACCACCACAGCTAGAAATTGAGTATTTGCAACAATTTTAAGCTGAATATCCCATTGCTTGGAAGTGACTGTCACTTTGAGTCTATCCAGACAATTCAGACATCGCTAAATTTGTTTTTAGTTAGGTGCAAATTTGAATATGCTACAAATATGTCATGCAAAGCACCCAAAGCTGCTCTAGAAAAACTTATTTTATAAATGTACCTCACCAGAGTATGTTCTGGTTTCTCTCTTAGCTTTGTTTGTGGCCACTACAGAAGGACTGTGCAAAGAGCGCTGTTAGGCAGTGGCATCACGCAAGCAATGGAAAGAAGAGTAGTCAGAGTTAAGTTGTCCTGACAGTCCTTCAATTCTCCCTTTTGAGCAGGCATAAAGTAGAAGTTTTTAATTCCATGATTACAAACTCTTTAGCTGAAGGCTCCTGCTCCACTGTGCGCAGAACGGACAGTGTTGTCCAAATGCGATATTTAGTTCAGCACGCAGCTTCATGTTTGCTGCCCGCTGCTCTGCTTCAGGGAGGCGGTGGGAGGTATTGCTGTTTTGCAGAGGAGGAGTTGTGGCACGCAGAGATGACAGCTGAGAGCTGCCACCCGTTTGGCGGGCCCAGCTGGAGAGCACCTCAGCAGCCAGAGCGCTTGGTGCCTCCGACGGTCCTTGCTGAGCCCCTGGCCCTGCTGTGTCCCTTGGGCTGATCCCTCCCTTGGGCAAGGCAAGGCTGGGCCTGGGCTTAGCCACCGGATGGGGACAGACAACCCAGGAAGGCTCTCAAAAGCTGCATGTGCACCAGCCTGGACTGAAACAAGATTACTCAGGCTTTTACCAACTTTTCAATTTGCAGCCCAGCTCACAGTACTGGAACTCGGGTGTGCGTAACTTAGATGTCCCACGCAACCTTGTTTCCCCCAGAAGAAAACCAACAGGAACTTGCGACGGAGCCCAGCCAGCCCAGGAGTCTTGCCGGTGTCCTCCGTGCTGGGCCATGGAGCTGGGCACAGTGCGCAGCTGTGTCCCCCGGGGTGGCGAACAAGGGGCGCAGAGGAAGCACCAGCAATATCGGTATATATTAGGCGTTCTAAGCCCCTGCTCTGGAGGGGCTTCGCTGCGCCTCCCGCCCGGGAGCAGCGCAGCCCCTGCTCACGTTTAAGTCATTTCGAGCCTTAAAACCGCCGCAGGCGAGGCGCGGGGGCTGCGCGGGGGCTGCGCGGGGGCTGCGCGGGGGCTGCGCGGGGTCGCCGTTCCGGCGGCCGCCCAGCGGGTGGCGCTGTCGAGTCGCCGACGGGGCGCGGCGCGGGGCTGCGCGGGGCTGCGCGGGCGGAACGGGGGTCCGGCCCGGCGGCCCCGCCGTGGGTGGTGGGAGGCGGCGGGGCGGGGCGGGGGGAGCGGGTGAGAAAACGGGAATGGAGGGGTATGAAAAGGTGGGAGGAATTAAAAGCGGAAAAAGTGATGCATCCCTGGGGGCCGAGAAGGTCTTGGCGTCTGGTGTGGGGGCGATTCGGCCGCAGGGGTATGGAATAAGGTGGGGGAAGGAGAGGAGGGAGTGAGGAAGGAGACAAGGAAAGAAGGAGAGAAAGAAAGAAGGAAAGAGAGAAGGAAGGAAAGAAAGAAGGAAAGAAAGAAGGAAGGAAAGAAAGAAGGAAAGAAGGAAAGAAAGAAGGAAAGAAAGAAGGAAAGAAAGAAGAAAGAAAGAAAGAAAGAAAGAAAGAAAGAAAGAAAGAAAGAAAGAAAGAAAGAAAGAAAGAAAGAAAGAAAGAAAGAAAGAAAGAAAGAAAGAAAGAAAGAAAGAAAGAAAGAAAGAAAGAAAGAAAGAAAGAAAGAAAGAAAGAAAGAAAGAAAGAAAGAAAACTTCTCCGTGCTTTCTTCCCCCAACTTTTTCAGAAGATCGAAATAATTAAGTCCACTATTGCTATTTTTTATTGCTATTAAATTTCCTCCCACTTCCACACTATCTACTGCTATTGAAAGTGGAGGAACTCAAATACTACAGGAAGGCTATTTTCAAATATAATATTTGTGAAACTCCCAAAGCACTGGAAATCTCAAGAAGGGGTTGTCTGAGGCTTTCAGCCCAGTTTCTGAATTATGCCCCCTCTATAAATAGGAAATTTTTTACCACTATAACTATGTAAAGAGACAGGTTTCTTTTTTTAGTCACATAGTTACTTTGGTGACACCACAAGTGTAGCTCTGCCTTCACTAGTGGTAACATATACCAGGATAGCATCTACCTCTCCTGAGGAGGAAAAATTGACCCAGTGAAGAAGAGCCTTACAACTGGTGCATAACTGTAGGCTCGCCAGCAAGAAGACTATGCCGCTTTTAATGTCCACAACATCCAACAGGTAAGTTTTGTGTTCAGAGTCACGCCAATGGGCTCAACACTTATCAGCAGTATGAGACTACACAAAATTGACTATTGTTTGGTCTTGCTGATTTTAATGGCAGTTCTGGAAACGCTGAAAGTTTTCTACATAAAATCAGATGAAGGAAAGATGCTTAGTGCTACAATAACAGTCCTTAACCCAAAGACTTTACTTGCTTGGGTTGGGTGTTTTTTCAGGAAATCACATTTTCCATCTTTTCTTCTATTTCTTTGCATCACCCCTTGGAAGGTTGTTAGCATTGCAATGCCCGAACCCTGGGTTTTGTTTGTCCCCTGCCCATTGCACGCCAGCAAGGATGGGCGCAGTACTGCCAGGAGACACGCGACAATACCCACGTGCACATGAAATGAAGTTAGAATAGCCCACTTTCCAAAAGGAGCTGCTAATCATTTTTGCTTTTCCTTTTTAAAGAACTGCTGGTGAGTCAGGCGTGACATGGCTCCCATAATCTTCACAGATAATTAAGCAATTCATACCTTGTGTCTGTGGGTAGATGCTGCTGTCAAAACTCAGGCCCATTCTGCAAGTGGCTGAAGTGCTTTCTTTGGGGGAAAAAAACCAAAAACCTCTTGCTTTCTCCCACCTTTGATTAAATAATCCTAAATACCAAGACTGTATAGTAGGGAAATTTGCTTGTGTGGGCCATTGCTTTTGAAGCTGATGCGACAGCTTGTTGCACGACTCTTCTCTGTACACATTCTTCTGTTTCACTGTGAGGAATGCAAGAGATGAGCAGAGCAAGAAGCTTTTGATTTTTATTACTGTAAGTTGACAAAATACAGCTTTGTCAGTTCTGATGTTACGCTGACAACCAGTGTTTCACACCTCAGCAGTGTGGAAGTGGTTACAGTGTCTGTAGCACAGGCTGAGGAGTCCCAAGGCTGAAATGGGTGGACTCCATATGAAGCCAGGCTCTTGCTGACAACCATCCCACTGCAGCACCAATGTCAGAGTGAGCAGGAAGAAGTCCTGCTCCCTGCACAGGTTACCATTTACCTGTGTTAACAGGATATTCTAAGTAATACATGTGTTGTCTTCAGTTTCCTGAACTTTTTTTATGGACAGTGTTGTCCAAAATACCTGCATCGTCAAGGAGACCTGCAAGGGCCTCAGGACATCTGGACTCTGACAGAGCAATACAAAAGTTGTGCTAGGGGTGAAACAGGCTGCAGCGTCGAACCAGATGTTTAAAAGAGATCCAGGCTCTGCAACACAAGGATATAAATTAAGCTGGAGGAAAAAATAAGGTTAGACTCATGGAATCCTCAGTTAGAGGTGAAAAACAGCCTTTGTCCTCTTCTTCCCCACAATGAAATAGGATGATTTCTTTCATAACTGTACCGTCCAAACCACTTCTTAGATTCATGGCTTATTTCCATTATTTTAGCAAAGGTGTGTCTCAGTCTGCACATAATATTTGAAATAGGGGGGACTTGTAGCACTTTCCAGGTTGGCTAGTCCATAACCACATAGAATAGTACCATGGAAGAACAACTCCTCAGTCTCATGCAAAGGGAGGAAAAATTGAATACAGTTAAGACAATGCAGATGCAACCCAAATATTGGAAGGATTTTTCCAGTTGCTGGACGTTGCAGATGGTGGAAGAGTCCCTCCAGAAAATACTGGTTCACCCTTCATCCTGGCACACACTGAACTCATCTGAACAAAGCAAGAGCAGACACTAGAGGAATCAAACAGTCAAGGAATCAAATAGTTTTTGATAGAAAATCTCATAGACCATTTCCAGGTATTTCTCCCCCCACTTTTTTTTTTTTTTTTTTTTTTGTAATGAGAAAAGCAGTTATGTTAAAAACATCATGGGGAGTAATTCTGAACTGGCAGAGAGATGGGATAGTTGATTGAATAGATTCTTTCCATCTCTACATTTTGTGATCTATGAACTCACCTTCGGGAAACTTTTCTCATTTTAGACCAAGTTTCACTCCCCCAGGGTTTTCTGAAGAAGGTGGGATATTTAACCTGAGCAGCATTAACACTACCACTGCACTTTGGCTTTAAAAGTTAATAAGATGTTTCAACACTAAGAAATGTTGTCATAGAGTGACTTTTCTCTGATTTGCTTTCTTCCTGGAGGCCTCCCTGTAATATTTTCTGCTGGTGCTTCACACTGCAAGCCAGAGATACTACTGTTAGCTGGACCTGCTGGAGACCAAACCTGCTCTGCAGCCAGCCTGATGTCTGCTGCACCAAGCCCTCTGTGACTTCCTTTTGCTTTCCGTCCCATTCCTCGCAGGCAGAAAGCTCATATGAGGGACACTAATGCAATGTAGTGTCCAGTGCCATTTCTAACAAAACACCAACCTTTCCGGCCCGCAGTGGATGTTCCCCTTGCCAAAGACTGTGAAGTTACTTGGAAGCCCTGAGAAGTCCTGCAGCTCCGTGCTGCTGGGAGCACTTCAGATTAGTGCTTAGTGAGCATGGCGGTGTCCTCAGACAGTAATCCCACTTAGCGGTGCTCATCGTAATGCAGGGTAACTGAGTGGCAAGTGTCCAAGACGTTCTTTTAAATTAAGGAATCCACAGAGAAGTTCACATGGGATCTAATGACTCACAACACTGTTTTCTGCAGAGAACAAACAGCAAATTAGGAAACAGCCTTCAAATCAGGAAAGGTAGGGAGGAGGGGACTGGTGTCCACAAAAGCCGCCCAAGGCATTTGATGAATTACCTGGGAATGAGGGGCAAGAATAGTTTGTAGGAGTGACAGTCTGGGGACAGAGGTGTGGTGATGTCCCCAGCCCTGCAGAAGGCTCAGGGAGGTTCCCAGCCATGCAGTGACTGGTTTTCCTCCAGGTTCACTCCTCTGCAAGCCACTCCTGTCACAGCACACAAGTGTTGCTTCGTCTGGGTTGATTTCTCCTGGACGCTTGATTTTTCTCCAAGCAACTGCATTTATAGCCAAAAGTCCGGGAACGAGAACAATGTCTAATTCAATTTACAGCTCAGAGGATGTAAGGAGGAAGTAACATGGATATCAGTTCAGGAAAAAACAATAACCTGGAAAAAGAGGCAGAAGAGGACATTCACCCATTTCAGCTAGAACAGTTTGTCATCACGTGGAGCTAAGGGGACAACATCAGCCTGAGACTCCAGTGGCCTACAGCTTTTCTTCTTATTATAAAAACTTCCAAATTAGAGACAGTGCAAATTTATGTAAATAACAGTGTATACCATGTACTTCTTCTTGGTGTAAAGCTGGCTTCTGGAGCCAAGAAACAAGAAGCTATTAAAATTTGAAAATAAAAATCAGAGAAGTCTCGCTGCATTTATATTTGTTTTCAGGCTGGAGCTTTGTGGCTTGGGGAACGGATACGCTGACCTTTTGCTTGTGTGCTCTTCAGCTCCTGCTCTGCCACAGGCAAGTGAGTGCAAGTGAGCTCAGTGGTCCTCCCCAAGCCCCGACACACGCAGACTCCAGTGATCAGGAGCCTATGCTGGTCTTGCCACAGATTTCCTGTGCGGTCTTGGATAGGAAGGTGTCTGTGTGCCTCAGTTTTTCCATCTGTAAAATAAGAATGATGTTACACTGCTTCACTGGCGCAGCTAAATTTCTGCTTAAAAAGCAGTCTGTGACCTTTGGATGGATGGTGGTAATGAGCTGTTTGCCTTATATATAAGCATCATTTGGTGCGATATAAATATTTTTTTGTATTGTAAATACTGTGTTTGTTTTGTGCAAGTGAATGAAGTCCCAATGAAAGCGAGAGACAGAGTATTTTGCTTTCCCACATAACTCAACCAGCGTTCCCAAGTCCTGATCTCTAACACCTCTGCTATTGCAGTCCTGTGCCTCTCTTGAGCAGAAACTGCTGATCGTGCCAAATTCTCTGGTGTTTTGTAATGTGGGCTAACATGTGCCGGGGTTTGGATGAGACCATTAGGCTCATTATCACTTAAGGCCTGCGGCAGTGCTGGAGCTGGAGAGCACAGAAGTGAAAGGTCAGTGTATCTCTTCTCTGAGCTACCCAGCTCCTGTTTGAAAACAAATAAAAAGATCATGTGACTGTTAAGATTTTTAAAAATTTTTAATAGCTTTATAGCCTTTCTGCCTCCAGAAAGTCAACTTTACAACAAAAGGAAAATTAGGCACTACTGCTTTTGTAAACTCACATTGTTCCTTACTTGGAGAGTTTGCTTGGAATGAGAAGAAAAACTGTAGACCTATTACTTCTCTCATTTTTCTAATGTTGTGTGTCTTAGTCTATGTGTATACTATTAGCCAATATTTAGATGGCTCTCTGGAACAAAGTTGGTGAATATAACCATGCACTTTGAGAAATTAAGGTCCGAATAGATACTGTCAAGCGATTAAGTTACCACAAGCTAATCGGTATCTCAAGAGAATGATTAAAGTGAGCACTTATCTCGGGTGGGCTGGGAACATGCGCACAATCAATTGCTATGGCTTGGTAGATGATGAATAAATGGTTAAACCACAATAAGTTGCCAGTTTGCCACATCCATGTCCTGAAGGACATGATGGTATCCCCTTTCCACTTCCAAAGATTGGTCTCAGCTGCTTTTCTAGCTTCCCTTGAGTCAACAAGAGAGGCATGCACTCACAAGGGGGGAGATGATCCCACTTACTTTGTGCACCTGGTTTGTAATGTTAGAAATCAAACTCTTTGATGGCTAAAGTTGGTGAGATGAATCCCACACAAAATACCTAAAATGATATTATTAGTGAAACTCTGCCTGTTCTCGAAGAGGGGTAGCCATTGAGATCCCCCAGATAAGGCTTACCAGCGGTTGTCAAAACCCAGAGGAGGAGATCCAGTAATCCTAAACCTCAGTAACTACCTCTAGCAATGAGGACAATGGACAATTCTCTGCTGCTACTGACTAAAAGAAAGTCAAGAATGACCCTACGTGCCTCCTGACATTAGAGTTCAACAATAAGCTCAAGTTACTTCCCAAACAAATCTAAAAAAAAATGCTATACAGCCGGGAATCTCATCCACTGTTGTTCTGGATTAAAAAAGGCACAAATTAGGGTATCCTGGCAGGCTGATAATATTACTGAAGAATTACTGGGTTCATCAAAACCATCTCCAACACCCCTTGTTAACTAAATACCTTTTAGTAATACCTTTCTGCAAGCTACAACAGACTTCTGCCATAGAATACATAATGTAAACCACCTCTACATCAATACTTCTCTAGCTATTGGGTATATCACTAATTTGTAAATCAACAGTCCAGATGGTGATAGCATCAAAACCCAACTTGAACGTTCTTGAGTGGGACCAAAATACAGCATATCGGCCTGAAGGTACTGGCAACATTATTTATTTTATCCTCACTCACAATTTTACTCTCAGCCCGCATTTCTTCCAGAATATGAGTAGATACATGAGAGTTAAAATGACCTGCAACATGCCAGCCTTTTCATGGGACATCTGTAGAAGGATTTCTAAGTAAGTTCGTAAATTCTGTCACCAAGCTCAACCTGTAGCTAGGATGACATATTTGCCTGTTGAGCTGGAAACCTGGATTTCCATTTCAATTAATACCACAGATTTGATAATCATTACCCTGCTACTGCTCTATCTCTGGGGTAGCCCGTTCATGTATAATTTTCCTGGACACTATGGATAATATCAAAACAGGTAATCCCCAGAATAAAATGTTGTGTGTGTATATATATAACACATTATACATAAGGTGTATAAATAAAACCTACAGACCAGCTTAGCAACTCAATATACCCATCAAACATCTAAGAAAGTAGGTAATGCAGACAAGCCCTCATATACCACTACCACCAACACATTTGCTTTTGTTTTTCAGTCTTTCTGGTGTAACTAGAGATGAAAATTGTGCGTAATTCCATCAGAGTCTATTTTTGTGTTTTTCATAAACCTCTCAGCAGTATTCAATGACTTTTGACTCAGAACTTCTGGAGCTTCACCCTTTGCTGACCACTGTACCTGGAATCTCACCTGTATACCTTGCCACAGACTGAGGTACCCTTTCTATACCATACTGCTCATGATGAGGCAATGCCATGCAATACATTCCATACAGTACCTCCTTTAATGCCCACCTATTTCATATTGCACTGATTTCAGCAAGCTTGGTATCAGGTCTTGGGCAAGGGTTTGGAAGGCAGCACAGAGTTTATAGCTAGATATAAGCTTAAGCTGCAATTGCTCAATGATTTTCTATATAGGTTCCAGGATGAGATGGTATGTAATAACTGGATATAAGAAGTCCATGTGGGTTGTCTTTTGGTACTGAAGTAATTCCTTATGTGGTTCTTGGATGGCTCCTTCAAACACATGACACAGCTGTCTCAAGTAGTATACTCGTTGAGGAACAGTCCTTCTTAGATCATTAGGTTGTCCACAACAGTGTTCTGGTTGACACACCTATGTGTAATATTTTAATCTTCTATCAATATAATCTCTCATATTTTATGTTATTTTTATTCTACATTTCAAAGTTAACTTTGCAGAAAACTTAATAAAACCCCAAATTTTGGTACCACTGAAATTACTAAAAATAGGTTCACGAGCTGTATCTCATTAAGGGCATATATAAAAACAAAATGGAAATTTTTTAGTGTAAGCAGTTTTCAACTTCTAAATGAACAAGGAAAGGTTTGAAGATTTTTAAAAAGTAAAATATATATCTATGTTTTCAAATCTCCTTACTTAAAAAAGGCTTATCAGATCAGGCTTAAACTTTCCAAAAATATTCTTCTTTGCCAAGAGACCACACGTGAAGTTTCAGGTGGGAAAAAATTTGGCTTAAAAAAGAAGAAGAAAAAAATAGAGGGTCTTAGAATAAAAATCAACATGGAACTGCTACTGTAGTTCCATTATAAAGACTCATAAAAAACATTTCCAGTTGCTCTCCAGTAGGTCTGATTTCCATAAGTAAAGCCCCACTTTATTTCTTCCACAGTTCCTTATAGGTCTTTAAGGAGCTATGAAAACTCTCTTGCCAACAGGGAATTTCTTGCAGAAATAAAGTATCTTAGGAAACATTTTTTTATAGATTTGGAAACATATTAATGATTAAAGGCCTGATCCTTCAGAGCTGAGCATTTGCAGTTTCCATTGGCTTCTGTGGGAATGACAGATGCTGGGCACCTTTTCATATTAGATATAATATCTGCAAACCTCAACTCTGTGATTGCACAAAGCTTGTGAAAAACCTTAGTGCTTGCCCTCCAAACCACACAGGGCAGGTCCCCGTATTCAAACCCGAGAGTTTCAAATCCATGATTCCAGTCCTTAAGATCATGGGACAGACTTAACATTCATGAGCTTTTCCAGTTTTTATGTGATTCGTGAATTTTAACCACTTTTTAAAGTAAGTTTCTTGCCTTTTAGGTTTTCTTTGCAGGAATCGGACTGGAAATTCACTTTTGTTTAGAATAGAAGGTTTTTCTTGCTGCTGCCCATCTCCTGCAGTTGGTGCTAAAGAAAGACACCAAACATCGCAGGACTTAGTATCAGACTACAGGAGATGGCCATGGTGAGTCTAACTCATCCTCCCTCTTGCAGGTCTGGCGCCGTGCTCCTGCCTCTCCCAGCACAGCCCCGTGGTGCCACCCGTGCTTTCTCAGCACATAGCTGGGGGGACAGGATCAGAGCAGTAAAAAATCTGTGGGAGGCAGAGCTGCAGCTGCTGGAGGAGCTTATTTTATCTGTCAGCAACTTTACGTGAACCCCCTCTACTGCAGGATAAAATCTGACAGAGAGGCATAAGTCCTGACAGAGAAAGTTTTATGTACATTACAGTCCCCATCAACCTGTCAATGCATAAATGGGCATATGCAGTGTAAGTGATGATTAAAAGTGATCCAAAAGAAAGCATTTAGAAACCCAATGAACTTACCCACTACACCAGCTCTACACCAAAGCTTCTTGAGAAGTTAAACTGTTTTTAAGTTGCAGAGATCAGCAACAAAAGGTCTGACTGCCAAAAGGCATTTTAGACATTCAGCAGATTTCCTATTAAAATGTAAGATAAGAAACCATCAAAATGTACATAAAAAAGACCCCAGCAACTGTGTAAAATTTCGTGAGGAATCAAGGAAAGCGTGCCCTGTTTGTGGGACTGCTTCCAGGGCCTTCTCCCTCTCCTTCAGCTTTTGTGCTTTTGTGTTTATGGCAAGAGCAGTTTACAGTTGGAACAGCCACATTCAGCCTGCAGCCCAACAGCACCTCCTTCTCTTGGAAGGATATGTATTATTCCTGCTGCCTTTAATTGCCTGGTTAATCTGTGTAACCAACAACTGTAATCCATGTAATCCCATGGCCCTTTCACTTGTCCTTTATCAACCAGGCAGGTATTTGTTATCCTGCTGCTTGTGTTCTTCCATCCAAGCAGGCTTTCAGCTCTTCACACATGAGGATTTCCTGCCGCACTAAGTGTTTGCACAGAGCTGGCACAAGGAGGCATCTATCCTGAAGTTTCCAAGGGCTACCAGATAAAAAAATCAAATACCCCTGAAGCTACCCTAGCTATTTGCTGGGATCCATTTGCCTATTTATATCATTAAATCTGGCAGAAGGCAAGGGAATGAGGAGAAAAGTGATATTTTGTTTAAAAAAACCAAAAGAATAGAAAAGCAGCTATTGTGAGGAACAAGTCTCCATCTTTCTCATTGTGCTTTCTGACCTCTGGGTAGTCTCCTTCTGGAGAAATACTGGAAATAAACTCTAATTTTTCAAAGATGAAAATCAGCTTTATGTATTTTGTAAGGCAATGACAATTAAGTCAGTGTCTTATATTTCCTCAGAACCTTTCCATAAGTATAAGACACTGACTTAATTGTGTTCCTCAAATCACATTGTACTTGTGAGTTGAAATATGTCATTCTCAATTTACCTGCATTTTTATACCACCAAGGTCAACAGATGTACCTACCCCAGTGATACGTCCGTATGAATGTATGCTCTAGACCTACACACAGAATAAATGGCTGTGGATATTTGTCAGGCTGCTGCTAGGAGTGGCCTCATATTTTTTGGATAAGCTTCAGATAAAAGTCTAAACATCTGGATACTTATAAAAATCATCCAGAGCTCCTGGATGTCGAGGCTTTTCTCTCATTCATTTGGACGTATATGTGAAATTGTCAGTGGGCACAGAAGTGCTGTAATGCAAGGGGTAATCAGCCAATGGACAGAAATAGGAATCAGATGTCTTTCAAATAAAACTCGCCTCTCCACCAGCAATCCTCCAGCGAATCTCCCACACCTGTGGATGAGAGGTTATGCTGCTGTTACTGCCATTCAGAACTCTTTTAATGCGGGACGTATTTTTAAAAGACAGCTCTCGCAGCTTATAAAGCAAGGTTTTGGCATTGGCTAATGAAAAGCATTAATGTACTGTGGGAGGTGGAGAGAGAGAAAGATTATAATTAAATCTCTGCACTCCTCTCCCGTCTCTAAGGGCTCGGATAAGAAACAGTTCTGCTGGGCAGCTGAATTTGAGCTAAGTAAGATAGCTGGGGGAGGGAGCCTTCTTGGTGGTTTCATATAGGCTTGCACATGCGGTAGGGCCAGGGAACATTTCTGATGAAAATAAAATTGTTCTGGGCTCAATCCAGCTGAAAATACTGACAGCCTGCCGGGCTCTGCAACTTTCATAAGGTTGCAGATCCTGGCTCCTAGCAGGAAGCTTGGCCCTGCTGCCGTGGAAGGCCCGGCAAGAAAACAATAGTTTTATGCCTGAAAGTTGCACATCTAATTGGGAGAGGCAGGAGGCCTTGCGCCAACACGCTCCCTCTCTTCCAGTGCTGCCAAAGTTGGGCTCCTTCTTGTACCTTCTATCCTTCTGACCTACACCCCGTGAGCGTGGCCAAGAAGTTGCTTAGGAGCCCAAAGTTGGAGGCTGTCGCTCCTCTGCTCGTGAAAAAGGGCTGGTGGGTCTTGGTATCTGACAGGCTGGTGGTGATAACTGGTAATGGCCTCCTGTGGGATGAACATGATTCTCCCCTCATGCCTCTGTGTTTTTTTTTTACCATCAGCCTCTCTTGAGTTTGATTTGGCCTCAAAGAGCAAATGTTTTGCTGAAATAATTTATGACTTACATAAATTTATCTAGTGCCCTTTATGTACATCACAGGCGGGTCTCTATAACACGTAGGTTTGAAACAATGTAGGTGCCACATGCCAAAAAAATACAACTATTGAAAACAGAAGACTAAAATACCCCAAACAATGTTTTAAAACTTCTGAGGGAATTTGATATAAAAAATTTTTTTGAGGGTGGAGGGGAGTGTTGGATTCCATGGCTTTGGATTTCCAAGAGATGTGTTTCATGCACTCTCAGGCTAATACAGGAGACTGAGCCAATGGTGGACAATGAAAATAAGTTCATAGACTTGGTCAGCTGTGGGAGACATGGGCAACAAAAATACTTTAAACTCAGTGCTGTAGAAGTAATTCCTGCAGCTGCCTGGATCAGAGACTCAGCTCTGCATCCTCTCAGCTTTTGCATCTCATCGCCCTAAAATCACTGGTCTCACGCCATGACAAGATGGCTTGTTCCAGGTGGAGAAATAGAGGAAAAATGAGCAAAGTCAGTTCATCTTTCTGACACACAATCAAATCCAGCTCCAAAATCATGCTCTAACCTTCTTTTAAAGGGGAAAAAGAAAAGTTCCTACCAACACACAACCCTGATCCTGGCAACTCTGTGCCTTCCTCCAGTTTTTACTGACTTAAACTGCTCCAGAGGAATAGAGAAGCCCATAGCCACACTGACGACACCTATGGAAAGTTATTTTTTTCAAAAACTTTCAAGGAGTGATCACAAGCACAGAAAACATGGAATAGAATGAAAATGAAAAATGATGTTGAAGTAAAACTAGGCCATTAGTACCCCTTATCGTCTCTTCAATCACTGATTAAGCCCTTGTACCCACAGCCATTTCACATGATTTACAACAGCAGTAATTAGTCCCTGTCCAAAAGAGTGCTTAAACACATACCTTAACTCTAAGCATCTGAAGATCTCTGCTGAAGTCACTGTGAGGACTGACACCCCGAGATGCTACCCACGCATTTGCATGCTGGACCAAAGCCTGCATTTTCCCTTTCCTGCACTGGAACAGTGCTTTTTCCTGTGGCCATGGAGTTAACTTGAAAATTCACCCCCACACAGATGGCCTGTCACTCTTTTTTTTTCTGCTCCAGTGAAGCTTACTCAAATATTTCAGCTGCGGTTGCAGAGCAGGCCTGATTCTGTGCTTGGGAAGTCACTGAGAATTTTGCTCTTGATTTCAGTGTATTCAGGATCAGGCCTCAGCAAGCACTAGAAATCTAACAAGTATGTGTGTGGCCTGTGTTTTCAGAGTTTCTTAGCACCTTGGACTACAAAATCAGTCTCCTGTTAGAAGCATAGATTTGAAGACTGTGTAAATACCATTTATAAATGTACATATAAACACTCACTCCATACATACATATACCTATATTATTGTTATTATGTCACCAGAATTGTACAAAACTGTTATCTGATCAAAGCACGAACCAGGATTATTTTAATGATGGGAACTTTTGCTTTTCTCTGCAGTTGTCTTTGTTGAACTAAGCCAAGACAACACTTTTATTGGAAATACGTGTAGATACGTAATCCAAATGACACAGAGGCCTGTTAAGCACAGAGGGGAATTTTACTCTCAGTTATACCGATGTAAATTCTGTTCATGACAAGAGACATCCCTCTAATCTAACACCAGGCAGATTTACTTCTGAGCAGAAAACATAAAAGACCTGTCAGAACCTGTGCTCCTCGGTGGGATTTATATCTCTGTAAGTGGGGCTGTTTGAGTTGAAGCTGAACGTGTGTACATTCATAATGGGAGCTATTCTTCTCCAAGTGCAACATATGGATGTGGACATGACTGCATTATGTATAAAAATGTAATAAAACGTTTTGCCTGTGAACATGCAATAAAACCCTTACACTTCATTTTATGGGAGCGTATTTGTGCACAATCTGATTCTTACATTATAACATGTTACAGATTTAGTATAAATGCTCTCTCACTTTGAAGTGAGAGAGTGCATAGCAGGATGTTTCACGGGATAAGACAAGAGCCCTTTGCTCTTGCAAATACAATCTGAAAACAGGCTTGAGCTCTCTGAAGAAATGCACTGGATGGATTCAGACCTGGAGCTCACTGGTTTGCACAGCAGTCCACAAGATCTTGATAACATCACTTGGGAAAGACCCAGGACCGAGGTGCCAGCCATCCAGGGCTTCCTGGAAGAAAAAGCTTCCTTTAATGCCACCTTGCAGCTTGGCTCATAATGTGTAGAAGTTATGTAGAATGTGTTCCACTTGAAGAAATGGCACCTCCACACCAGATCTTTGACCTGCTGTTTAGGGAAGGGATGGCTAAGTTAAAAAAAAACAGTGTGGGAAGGCCACATCTCCCTCTATGTCCTATTCAGCTGCTGGTTTTTGCTGCAGTGTCTGCCTCCATGCATCACACCAGGAAGCAACGTGTTGTCTCTGGATGGTCCTGAGAAGGCTCTGAGAGTCCCTCTGCCGTGGGACAGGGCAGCCAGCAGTATGTCAGACCAAATAAATTCTGCCACATGATGGAGTCAGGACTTTTTGTAAAAGGTTGTGAGCACAGTGCAGCAGGACAGGGGTGCGATATGAGCAGGGAAATGTGAAAGGGGAGGGGAGCAGTGAGACAGTGTGCTTGGTATGAGTCCTGGATAGAAGGATACATCTTCACACAGGGAAGGAAGTTAATAATATCTCAATGCCTCAGGCAGCTTCTTGGAGTGGGCATGGCAGTTCTTGCTGTACATATGCATAGAAATGCATGTCACAGCATTAACAACAGACTTCCATGGAGGAGCAAAAGAGGTTGCTTTTTCCATCTTAAAAATAATTTCCTTATTGTTATGATGGTACACAATGACACTGTTCTCTCAGTGTTTAGGTATTGAATTCCCCTTTTTTAGAGGGGACTTAAACTTGAGTGACCTGTGGTCCCACCATCTATGTACTGAGCCCTCTTTGTTATTTGTGCTTTTTGGAGAGATTATGCTCCCATGATTTATATAAAGACTCTGCCTTCTTAGAGGGGATTTCTTATGACCCCATGATCCCATTATTTAAGTACTAAGATCCTACTTGTTAGAGGTTACTTTAACCTCCACAAAATAGGGCTTTCCCCACCAGTGTCAATAAAGTTATCTTTTGTTCAAGTGCTCTTCCTCTCTGCAACTAAATCACCCTTGAGAGGCAACACTCATATTTTTTTGTAACGTGCTCTCAGGCCGGCTGCATCCTCCCATGCCAGTGGCATGTTAAGCAATGCCCAAACCCAAGAGTGGACGTGACTGCGGGTTGTGCAGCCATGTCTGTGGCTGTGAATCCCACCAGTCAGCACGAGAGCGCAAGGGGACAGGACTGGGCACAAAATGGTGATGGCATCCTAAATGACTGCACCGAGTTCCTTAAATAATACATGCTCAGGCAAAAACCAAAATCAACACCACTGGAAACTGATATGATGAAAACAATTAACTTTGAAATTAGTATGTCCTCCTCATACCATGCCTTTTTATCTCAAGCATTTCACCTTTGTGAACTCCAGTTGCTTTGTATGCAGTTATGCTAGTAGTATAAGATAAAAACCTTTGGTTTAGTGTGTTCAGGCAAATGGTGCTTAATATAACTTTACACAGAATAAATACTAGGACAGTTTTAACTATGTGTGGAGACAGGTTCTTGCAGGCTTCACAGGTCAGAAAGAAAAGCAAGAAAAAAGCGTAGTGAGAAACAAAGACTTTTAGAAGACATTTACTGCACAGTCCAAAGCACTTCAATTCCACAAACAAAAAAGGGAAGGAGAAAGGTAACTGGGAATAAAACACCAATAGTAACAATATGTAAGATGTGGCAGGAAAAAGGTGATGTAGACACAAAGTGTGTCAATGTGGAAAAGCAATAAGGAAAGTAAAGGCATAAGGAAATAAATGGGTCTCTTAAATACCTGTCTTTCCATTGTAGAACTGAAAGAAAAAAAGGCCTATGAGTGCTATAGGAATTTCAGTGTTTAGAGATGGCAAAATTTCTAATAAAGACATAGCCACTAATGTTTGAAATAAATCGTTCCATGAGACACTTCACAGTGTAAAGAGGCACGTGCTGCTCACATGAGTATTACAGAGCAATTTACCTACAGAGGCTGTTAAAAATCACCTGCTCCAGAGGAAAATATATCTGAAGTGACCTTTGGCATATTGGCTTCATATTTAAGAGATGCTTAAGAGATTTTAGAGTACCAGAAAAATTTCAGATAGCTGAGGAACTGTTGACTTTGTGCCAGAGTTCATGAAAGCAAATGGGTAATTATAAGCAAAAGTAATGAGAGGTTCTCTAGTCTGACAGAAATTTTAGGAAAAAAATAGCGACCGCGAAATGGTATTCATCAATAAAGGAGGCAGATGTGTGAATAGAAGTCCTTCCTAATCCGTTTTCAATTCCATTCTTTAAATTGTTCTAGTCTGATGATGCTTTTTTAAAAAAATACAAGAGTTTGAAGAAATTGTTTTATTTGATCCAAAAATAAATATTGTATTTGGTATTCAAGGATAAAATGTTCTTACAATAAAGCTGAAGCAAATTTTGAAATTGAGTATTTCAGAGTGAAAAATTTAAATATTCCATTTTAAAAATGTCAACCCAATACTTTTCAACTCTTTTTTTTCTGGTTCTCCTTGTGCCCGTACTTATATAAATGCATTCTTTTTTCAGCTGAATTAATTGGAGAAAATTAACATGATTTCAGAAAATATAATGGTCTATTTCAATTTGTATTTTTCATTGGGAAAAAGAAGGTTTAAAGAAACTGTTCATTCCACTGTAATAATGAAATAAAAGGTGAGAAAATATCACGAGTCAAGATGGCTTAAAGAAAAATGAACCATGTTAAACAAACGGATTTCATTGTCTGATGAAAGACACTGTATAAACACTGAATACTAGTTGGTTTAATATAGAATCACAGAGTCATTAAGTTTGGAAATGACCTCTAGGATCTTCAAGTCCAACCATCATCAAACCACGTATCTATGTAGCATTGCAAAATACAGAATCTATAAAGCAGTTCTGAAGTAGGTAAAGAACTGAATAAGATCCTAAAGATCCTAAAATAGCATTTTCAGCAGGAAATCACATTATAATGCAAATGTTTACAATAGAAACCTGTGTGAATTAATACTGGTGATGATGCTAGCCTGTATTTCTGTTGGTAATCTAGAGGGGAATGTAAATTACTACTGAAAGTGTCTTAGTGAAATAAAACCTGGTAGTGTTGCATGTGACAGTAAGGGCTGAGCAGGTGTACAAAATTATATGGACTTGACATACAATGAGCACGTTTTTTAATACAGGCAAAACTCAGAAATCTATGTGTAGGACCAAGGAAGACAAGGATGGCCATAGAGTCGGGGCTGTAGCTAAAACAAGTCCTAAATGTAAAAAGAGAGGAGCAATCAGTGAAAATAATGGACATAATTTTACATTTGTACATAGCTACAGGGACACAGATGTTGGAATATTATGTACAGTTCTGGTCATCCCATATTTATAAAAAGATCTTGAAAATCTGAAGTAGATGCAGAAAATGAGCCAGGGAAAATATTCCAATGCTGGAAAAATAAAACACTGTACAATGCAAAACCTAAAGACCTGATCAAAGAGAGGAAGAATAGGTAACTTGAATATGCCATGAGTACTTTCATCACAAGACACTGCTCTGGGAGTAAGCTAATGTGATGAGTAATGGAGAGTAAAATGAAACAAATTTACAAGAGAAATAAAGCAAATGGTTTGGAAAGCCAAAGTAGTTTAAGTTATTGGCCCCAAAGTCTTCGCTTCAAGACTAGATGTCTATATGGGAGACTGTAACTCAGAGAAACTCCAGGTAGACAACATGATAAGGAATTAACTTGATTAAAAAAAACCCAAACCAACAAAACCCAAACCAAAACATGGCCTATTTTATCCTTGGAAATCAGTCCTGATGATCTAATAGCATTTCTGGGCACATCTGTATGACTTTCTGACTCTGCTTCTATGAACACTTTGTGGAGCAGACCCAAGTCTTCCTCCACATCCAATTTACCTTTCTGGCAAAGAACTGAGAGGAGAGATACTTGTGTAGCTCTTGCCAAAGCTAACAAGAAGCGTATCTTATGCAAGACAAAGCCCTGCTTGCAGAGAAATTTAAGCCAAAGCGATCCGTAACTGCAAGAAAAGAGTGAAGTCATAAACACCCCGGAGCCCATTTTGCCTTCAGTTCCTTGTTGCTGTTGCTTAGTTTTAAATGATGGTTGAATTTGTTCAGGGCTGCTGTTGCTCTCTGTATGCATACCTGTGCCTTGGTATTTCTAATGCTCCATGGTATTGGGGAGATAAAAGTTCTGTGATGCTCATGTCCTGCTTCTGTAATGAAGCCATTATACCTAAAAGCTCCCCACTGATTCCCAAAGGCTTTAGTCAGTGTGCTTGAAACGGACCTACCAACAACCTTGCGCAGCCTGAATTTGTGTTGATAGTGGTTTGCTGTACCCAGAGCTCCTGACACAATTTGAGTTACTGTCTTCAGAGAGACCAGAGCCTTCAAAAGGTTTTATTTCTTAACCCGATGCTTCCTAACTTTGAGTCTTGAATGCAATTTATACAAACTGACAACAGAGAAAAATATTTAGGGATCATGTCTAAAATGATTCAGAATTTGACCCTCAAAGGTCCTTATCTGTTAGAGGGTTAAAATTCTCCAACAGCCAACTCTCATTTCTTTTTTAAAGTCCAAATATCCTGGAAAGCATCAATTATGTGCCTTAATTACAAAATAATGTTGATTGTACAGACACCTATGCATAGTGTACCATACTGATACTCAAATAATATGAAAACTCAGATAAGCAGCCCTGTTAAAATCTGTGGAAAAACTTGCCTGGAGGTGGTAAAGTCTGCAGGATCAGATCCTCTGCAGTTTCTTTTTCTTCAGAGATATTCTGTGCTTCACTAAGTAAAAAATGTCATCATATTTCAAAGTGAAATTTTGCAGGCCATTGATCTAGAATGTAAGCTAGTTCCTTTGGGTATTTTGGAAAATCAGAAACAACATATTTATTTAATTTAGAAAAATTACTTCCGTCCAAGGCTGTTTCTCAAGAAAAATTCATGACAGCCTAAAACTTGCAAACTCACTACATATACATGCCAGGCATAGCATAAAGATAAACAGCTCAATACTTTCTGATATGAAATCTCCCTGAACAAGTATTTTGTATTGGTTTGTAACAGACCTTAAGACCTTCCAGGGTCCTGGAAAAATAATCATAGTTTTAAAGAGCTAGTAAATATATATCTTCACGTGGTAGTTCGCAAATGTTTCAATAAACTCTAAAGATCACTTCTAAAAATTTTCATACTTAGTCCCTAAATGGTTAATCATGTTGCTTTTTTTTAAGGTTTACTTTAAAATAATAAGAAATAAACTTTCCAAAATAGTAAAACATTGTGTTTCTCATGCCAATAAGAAAAACCAAGAATATTAAAAATTAAAGATGACATCCTCGATCTAGATTTCAACCCCAGCTAAGTAATTTTCATGCTTCTGGCCTCTCTTGGTCCCCTGAGGAAAATGCATGAAGCCCTTCTCCCAAAAGCTGAGGGAACACCCGACCTAAATTCTTCAAGATTACAGACTTAAAGAACAGACACCCAGATCTGTAAGTTATGCTTAGTTATTCAACAACATCTGTTTGTGTTGTTACATAGGGCAGGGTACACTGCAGAAATAACTATGTGAATTATGGACAAAGTGTTAGTCTGAAAATAAAAAGGAGTTTTTGGTCATGTTGCTGCCTGCTTTAAAGGAGTTTGACTGATGTTTCTCTCCTATGCTTCATTATTTTCTCCTTTATGCTTTGAAGTATAACCCAAACTTGAAATTTAATAAAGGTTGGGTTTTTTCTCTAAAAAATTTAATCTCTTATAATAAGACCCTCTGAATATTGGTTTTGGTTGCTTGGGGTTTTTTTTCTTTCCTGAAAAAGATAAGGATAAAAAGTTCTCGGGTGGAAACAAAATTTTGCTACTAGTCAGAAACCCCTCTTCCTACATCCCTGGGAACATAAGATCAAAGACACATTCTTCCCTGAATCAGGCATCCTGTACCAAACATCGAAGAGCAAACAAATGGTGATTCTTCACCAGAATATTCTTATAGTCTTCAAGGAGTCGTAGCTCAGAGACTTTCTGTGCTGGGGTTGACATCTTTGTATGTAGTAGTACTCATAAGATTTGTCCCCTGAAGTTTTAGCATATTCTTGCGTGAATGACATCCTCAGCTTAAATACACGAAAGGGTTTCTTTTTGCTTGCTTTCAGTCTGACATCTGCTAGATGCATCTGACCACCTCTTCCCCTTCCTCTTCCTGGTCTTGTCCTGGTGAGAGTGAAAGAGGGGTCCTTATTGACCTTCTCTACCTCTGTCATTCAGAGATTCAGCATTTAATTTCAAAACTCAGAGGTTTTCATGCTGTAGGCCAGAATGGAATAATTTATGGACAGTTCAATAAAGCTAAATTTAAATGTTATATTTACAGTTAAGTGTCAAACTTTCAGTAAAATGCTTGTGGAACATTTTCATTTTGTCAAATCAATCAACCTTTTCTGATAGAAAACCTGTCTTCTGTAAAATTTTCAAGCTTCTCTGAGTGTTACGCTACATTTTTGGCTCAAGAAGATCAGTAAGGGCTCTTTGTTTTTATTTTAATACAGGGTGTCAAAATTCATGATCAGAAATTTCACTGACATAAAGGAAAATATTTGGGCCAGGGTATTAATTATTATAAAGACAATTACCAAAATTTTCACACTGCAGTCAAAACCACATATTCATGTAGATTAGCTAAATAAAATACAGATTCCAAGCAAACAAGGGTAAAATTTTTGACTAATACACACAAGGCGATATCTTTTCTGGAGCTTGACTTTTATCAATTCAGGTTGTTCAGCCTTGACTACAGATATTTTGGATACTTAACTATCTGCTCATAAAAAGAACTTTGCTCAGAAATGAGGGAGGCCAGAGGCCTGACAGAGATTTTGCCATCTCTCTTATGGAGCACTCTCAAGAAAGAAATGGCAAAAAGGCAGTTTTGTGTTTGGTGTCTGTATCCTGCCTAAGCCCCACTTCATGCAGCTAACTGCTCCAAAACACTATCAGGTTGCTCAGGCATGTTTTCCCCTTCATAAATCCATGCTGACTACTGCAAGTCACTGTCTTGTCCATAACATGTTTGGAAATGGCTTCCAGGAAGATTTGTTCTATCACTTCCCCAGTGATTCGGTTGAGGCTGACTGGCTTGTAGTTCCCTGGATCCTCCTTCATGCCCTTCTTGAAGAGAGGAGTGACATTTGCTTTCCTCCAGTCCTAAGGAGCTTTCTGTGATCTCCATGACCTTTCAAAGATCATCAGGAGTGGCCTCATAATGGCATCCCCCAGGTCCCTCATCACTCATGGGTGGATCTTGCCAGGTCCCATGGGCTTGGGTACATTTGGTTTGTTTAAATGTTCCCTAACCTGATCCTTCTCCACCAGGGGAAGCTCTCCCTTGCTCAAGCCTTTTCCACCTCTCTCAGTGTCCTGTGATTCCTGAAGGCAGATCTTACCAGTAAGACAAGGAGAAGGAGACATCTGAGTACCTTGGCCTTTTTCCATCTCCTTTGTCACCATGGAGCAGCTCTCCTGCCCCATTCAGCAATGGGTCCACATTTTCCCTGGTCTTCCCTTTGCTACTGATAGGTAATACCAGTGGAAGCCTTTCCTCATCACCTTTCAGGTGGGCTCTGGCTTTCCTAACCCTGGTCCTGCATGCTCAGACAGTATCTCTCTGTTCCTCCTGGGTCACCTGTCTGTGTTTCTGCTTCTTTAATTAAAGTTTAAATTTTAAACTTCAAGATTCTTTTAAACATTAGAGGAAAACATTATAGAGAGGTAAGAATGAGTCTGACATGCTTATGGTAGTTCATATTGCTGAAGAGATGCATGGACCACATTTCCTAAGTGAGTGCTGATGGCTCCTGTCATTTACCATGTTGCCCATTTGAGGAGTGTCAAAGTTATAAAAAACTGAGGCTTGATTTTAGCCCAGCAACATCATTCAGAGATGCTTCTGTATGCAGGCTTGGAGACTGCAAGGACTCCAAGCTTCACTAAAGCAATGGCCTGAGCTGAGCAATTATATGTGTGATGTGTCAAACACAAGATCATGGAATCTTTTATATGGACATGGGCTGGGAAATATGGACTGTTCCTAAAATGTTTGGCATTACAGTTAACATCCATTATTGTGACTTTAGCTCATGAATATGGCAAGAATTGCTTGTAACGCATACTATTAGGTATGTAAGCTAATCAGGAGCAAAATTAAACCCCATATGGGAATACTGAATATTGGTTTATTGTCCTTGAAGCTGCTGGATAAAGAAAGGAAATAAAGGGGATAAACTGAGATTTTGGTTTCACTAAAAATTTTTTTTTTTAAATCCTAATTCCAGAGCATTGCAAAACTAATTTTTTTTTTCAGAAGTATTCAGACAGAGAGACAGCTTTTACCACATGCTTAACACTCACTGGAATAGCTGATGACTTCCTGAAGCACAAACCTAGAAGGGTGCAGACACTGCTTAAATCCCTGTTCTCAGGGTTTGGGGCCAGGACTTGAGCCAAGTCTCTGAAACCCCAACAGAGCAGCTGCACCACGAGGCGCTTCTGTGGGAGTTTTCTCCTTTATCTTTGGAGGGGAGCTTGGTCAGGAGCTTCTGAACAGAAGTTTTGCTGAAAAGACCTTAGTTGTAAGAAAGACTTCGGTTTCAGCAAATAGGCATTTTTCTAATTTAAAATATGGCTGTGGACATAAGTTCCTGCCTTGCTCCAAGGCTGGGCGTCTTCAGAGCCTGGAGGTGTTCAGGAAGGTGGAAGGTGCTCCGCACAGGTGGAGAGGGCCTGTCACACAGGAGATGCAACAACAGGATGAGCTCAAGCCAGTGCTTTTTTGTAGTCATCCAGTATGATGTATTTGAACAAAGTGGTTTGGGGAAGACTGTTAACCTCCTTTGGCTGTTGTCCTGTCCTGAAGGCTTGGGGAAATGAAGGACAGGAATATGGCAATGTGGCATGGTGAAACTTCTCTGGTAGAACAGCTACCTATCCAAAGGATTAAGTGAAAGTTGGCTTTTCTACAGAAGTCCAGGTCTGGACATGTGCATGCTGATGGAATAGCAAATTCCTGTTTTGCAATTGCATCTAGAAAGAGAAATGTTTTCCATTTGCTGCCTCCCCTCCCACTTGCCCAGCCTGGGATAAGGGTCTTATTCAGTTCAGCCTGAGAGATGGAGGTTTGGGAGGATAATAGGAGTCTCACAGATGAAAAGAAAGAGACGGGAGTGTGAGGAGGAAGGGGGGGGGGGGGAGGAGGTAGGAGTCCTGGCACAAATATTTAATCATTCAAACTGTTGCAAAATTAGGCCTTGTAGGAATAAAAGGCTTGTGCGATGGAAATACAGGCTCTGGGATGATTATTTCTGCTGCATGTGAAGCTAGGAGGTTAAAACAGGAGGTTAAAACAGGGAAATGATAAGCAGAGTTATGAGCAGCGAAGGCAGAGGCAGTCCAGGCGCTGGTACACACACTTGCACCAGGCAGTTGGCCTGGGCCCATTGCTGAGCCAGGACCCTGGCCAATTTTCTTTTTTTTTTCTTTCCCTGGAAGAAAAGGAGCAAGGTTAAGCTGACCGGAGAAAGCAAAGCTACCATAGCCTTTTGTGGCCTGTAAAGCTGAGTACAGAGTGTCATTGTCAGGCTGTGTAACACAGCCCACTTTTGTTGTTTACTTGCAGCAGCGGGTGGAAGGAACTGCTCTAAATTATGTTGGGTGACGGGGAGCCAGGAGAAGAGCTGTCGTGGGAGGAGGCTCTGCTGTCTTCCTGAACTTTCACTTTTGATTTTCAGCTTAGCTGGAAACACGATTCCTTATTGTTTTTGGTTTTTTTTAATTCCTGGACCCAAGGCCAGATCCTCAGCTGGGATAAATCAGCTCTGCTTCCCTGTAGCCAAGGAAGGTAGGAGGATGCACAGTGGTTCAGGATACAACCCGCCTTGTTCAGAGACTGGAGCGCTTCTTTTCCCTGGTAAAAATCAGACCACCACATTCATGTGCTCAATCATCAAGTACGTGAACATTTTTCAAAAGCACAACTTCCTAATGACCCAGAGTGCCTTTAAATAAAGAAGTGCTTTTGGACCTCGGTAGTGTGAAAGGAGCGGTTGAAATCCCTGTCTTGTCCAGCTGTTAAACCTGTGTTTGATTTCTGAAAAACCTATAGAGAAAAAGGGTTAAAGAAGACCATACAAGAAGTAGAAGAAATAAATTGAATGCACATGTGCAATCATTATTCATACTAACGTTCCCTGTATTACTTCATAACACAGCTGTATACACAAAAAAACAGTCCAGTTTGGTTTCTTCCTATTCGAATCTTATTAATTTCTGTTTAATGGAACACAAATGTTTGCGCTCTTCATTTTGACGAATGCAGCCTTGTAGTGTATTTGTTAAGCATTAGCTAGCGCAGTTGTGACCATCTAATACAAATGTCTCTGGGTCTTTCATGGCTCCTGACAGGACATCTTTTGAGCATGACAGTTGCCATGGGGACGGGTGCAATGCCTATTTGGAAGGAAAATTGGGAGCAATGCTCATTACGTCAAAAACTACATCGCGGGGGGGGGGGGGGGGGGAAGGAGAATGTTTGCTTCTTGTGCTGACACTTAGCTGCTTGTTTTACCCGCCACCCACACACTTCCATCAAACAATATCTCTTTCAAATGCAGAAGTCAAAGTTTGCATCTCCTATCGTTCCAGCTGGAACAGGCAGGGGTTGTGTGAAATGAATATCATCGCGCGCAGGGCCGGGGCACTGCCTGGCTGGCTCTATCTGTCACTTCATAACACAGCAACACTGAGCCCTCTCAGTTTTCCCTTCCTCCTGCCCTCGGACGAATGCTTTGCCCAGCTCCTTGGGGCACTGCAGGGATGCCGGGGTGGAGCGGGGTAGGGACAGCTGGGTAAATCTAGCCAGCTTGCTCAAAACCAGCAGATTTATTGTGGGTTTACAGTGGTGAAAGGAGGATCGGATCGGTGTACGTGTGTTATCACAATTTCCACAGATAGGGAAGGTGGAAATAACAAACACAAAGACCTTCGTATCCCCTCCATCCTCCCAGAACACTGTAAGAAGTCAAGGGAAAAAAACCCTTTTCATAGAAAACAAGTTATAGATCTTTCTGTTCTGAGCTGTCTCTTGCCATATATTTCTCTAAAGTCTGTGCATTTCTTCCATTACAAACTAGCCATCACTGTATTTTTCACTGAATTGTTCTGTTGACTTAGACTTTCAAAAAACCCCCAAACCCACACTGTAAAAATCCCAACACACACCGAAAAACTGGATACCAGCCAAAGAGTTGAAAGGAAGAGGTACAGCAGACTCTCCACAAGGCCCAGGCTTTGGCTGGGGGTGAGTGTGGTTTGCAAAGCACCCAAAGGTCTGGCTTTAGGTGCTGGGGTAATATAGGAAATCTTGGTGAAATACAGGAGGTAGCTGCAACATCTTGCTGATAGCCCACGATGCCCACATTGAACTGTTGGGACCAGCCAGGTGCTTGGTCCCTGGATCCTGAATGATTACTCTTACAGTCCTGCTTTTCTTTCTGTGGTTTCTGGGGACCAGGTGCCCATAGCAGCACTCAGGGCTTTGCATTTCCCCTGCGCTTAGGATGATACAGGCGATCCAGAACCTGTTGAGTCTACATGCTAGACGTCTTGGAAATACGAAAAATTCCCCAGCATCTGGATGAATGCAAATATTCTCACATATGGAACAGGGACAGGGTGGTGGAGTTGGCCTCTGGTTTGCAGGGGGGTATGACCTCAGGGTTTTTACGTGTTGTCAGAGCACTTTTTCGTCCTCTTCACTGTAAGGTTGCAGACGTGAAATGTGGTGCACAGAAAGTGACAGCTTTGACACGCTTGCAAGTTTCCTGGCTGTGATCAAGCTCCAGTGTTTGTCTCTGGGGCCTCTTTGCTCTAGAAAGGCTCCTCACCTGGCTGCCTCCAGCACACTGCCCTGGCTGCAGGCAGCAATTAATTTCTAAGGTTTTATTTAAATGAAAAAAACCCCAACCCTCAAGCCCCTCCCCCCTGAAATAAATGCCATTATGTGCAGCTGTAACAATTCTCCCTCCCACCCCGTTCAGTCATGCATCGACAGCTGCCTTTAAACTTGAACTTTCTCCACTCCTGCGCAGCCTGCTACCACTTGAACTGCTTGACTAATATCATCATTTAGCAGCAGCAGCAGCAGCAGATGTTATCTCATCTGGCAAGAGAGGTTTCCATGTCTGAATGCCAGAGCTGCAGTGGGGGGTCATACATTCCCCATGGAGTCACAAACCCAGGAGCTGGTTTTGCGTAGGGGTGGTAACAGGAGTCCCAGGTATGCCTGGATCTCTCTCCCCTCTTCTTTTTATTCTTGTGGCATTCACCAAAGCCAGGAGGCCACATCTGGAAGGTGCAGGAGCTCCACTGGACTTTATTGACTCTCTCTCACCTTGCCCACCACTTGATCACCACTTTTGCAGGGCTCATTTAGTCCCATTAGATGGTTCTCTTTCTTCATTAAGGTGAGATGCGTGAAAGTCCAACTTCTCTTAGCTTTCCTGCACACCCAGGTGCTACCCTTGAGATTAAGACATCACAGACTTTTGAAGTAGATAATTTTGTTTGTCTAAATACTGATGTGTTTTACACTGGTTCATTGTATGCTACATCAAAATATACAATCAATTCAATATTTATGCTTATAACGTAATAATATTAATACATATTGTATTTCTAAAACAGTTTCCCTCTCAGTAGATATAGCTAAAATGAATTATAAAATGTGAAAAACTAGCATTGCAGCAAGTTCCAGAGTTAACCTGTGGTATATGTTTGCCTGTGGCAAACATGAGGCAATTTCAATTAATTTAGCCATCCCTGCCTAGTCACATCTTCCATCAGCATAATTTATCTGGCGATCTGATCTTTTTGTTTTGTTCAGACTTTAGGCCCAGTTCTTTCTCTAGTTTTATGCATTCAACGACATGCGCACGTCTCTTAGGTTTAGTGGAAATTACGAGTCTGTCTCTGAAGGGAGAGCTCTACATCAAAGGTCTATATGTTTGAATAAAATTTGTATGAAAAATACTCTGGAGGGAGCATTCTGTAATAGACCAGTGTGAATTTATTCCCAGTCTTGCTTTTATACTGTCTGAAAGTGTAATGTTCATGAAAATCTAAACTTGAAAAAAACTAGATTTTCATAATATCTAATAAAAAGTTATCAGTTTATCACTTTTATAATGAAAAAAATTTTCAGAATTTCATTATCCAGTTTTGAAGGAATTTAATGTTCAAGTTTTAATTTTATTATTTATACACAATCTCATGGCATTTATGCCAGCATTAAAAATCACAAGCTGGAGACACTTTGAAATAGAAAAGAAGATCAAACTTTTAAACATGCTAAATATCACTTGCTTCTCTATGGTCTTTAAAGATAATTAAAATAATAGAATGCTTCAATTAAGTAATTACATGCTATCACTAATGACACATTAAAAAAAAAAAAAAAAGACATTCTAAAACAAACTTTTGCAAATCATCAGATGTTTCCAGTTTCCACTTCATGGAAAATTTCAGCTGTATTTGGTTATGTTCTAAGTCTCTGACTGTCTTGATAGATGTTAGAGATCTCAGAGCAGGAAAATATATGTCATTTTGAAAGACTACTATTAAAATGAAGTCTGCTGTCTCACAGAGACTCTATTAAGCAGGGGATAAGCACCATCCTAAGTGTTTATTAGGATGAAACTCTGTTTTCCAAACATTCGAGATAACTGCTTTTTGTTCTATGGCAACCAGGTTTCGAAAGAAAGATGTTTTATTGTTCTCCAATACAAACCTCCCACACGCTTTTTCTTTCTCCCACTTGCAGTGCTTCACAGAGCTGCACTTTGCACACAGGGATCCAAAATCAGTCCTGGTTTCAGCTGGGATAGAGTTAAATTTCTTCGTAGTGGCTAGTATGGGGCTGTGTTTTGGATTTTTGCTGGAAACAGCAGTGATAATGCAGAGATGTTTTAGTTGTTGCTAAGTAGCACTTACACTGGTCAAGGACTTTTTCAGCTCCCCGTGCTCTGCCAGGTGCACAAGAAGCTGGGAGGGGACACAGCTGGGACAGCTGACCCCAACTGACCAATGGGATATTCCATACCATATGACGCCATGCTCAGTATATAAAGCTGGGGGGAAGAAGGAGGAAGGGGTGACATTCGGAGTGATGGCGTTTGTTTTCCCAAGTAACTGTTATGCATGATGTAGCCCTGCTTTCCTGGAGATGGCTGAACACCTGCCTGCCCATGGGAAGGAGTGATTGAATTCCTTGTTTTACTTTGCTTCCGCGAGCAGCTTTTGCTTTACCTATTAAACTGTCTTTATCTCAACCCATGAGCTGCTTCACTTTTAGTCTTCCAATTCTCTCCCCCGTCCCACCAGGGGGGAGTGAGTGAGCGGCTGCAGGGTGTTTGGTTGCTGACTGGGGCTAAACCATGACAGGCACAAATAACCACCAATGCCCAGGCTGGCCTACAGTCATGTTTAGACATGTGTCTGTGTCTGCTTTTCTGCCCAGGGTCCAGCCTTCCACGGATCTTCTCTCTCCAATGTCCCAAATTTAAGGAGATTGGAACACCCAGTTGTAGGCTTCACTTCACCTGATATGGCATGCTTATAGAGGAGACCTCTGTCTCTGCAAGTCACCATCAGCTCCTGTTAGAGTCATGGGAGACAAGTAGTTACTTCAGCGTATGACTTATCTGGCCTGTTTTAGACACCTGCTTCCCGAGGAGGATTGCTGTATATCAGTGGGACTTCTTTCCCGTGACCACACAGGGAGCCTTCACAACTACCACAAGTACACAGGTCTGCCTCTGCTCAGGTCCATCACACCCGATGTGCTTAGCAATAATTTGATTTAACAGAGGGGCTGGGTCACCAAATCCCTTGGCCATTATTGGAAAATGAAAACTATGCCCCCAGCCAAAAACTCTCCTTAGACCTTACATGACCTTTAATGGTGCTGTGCTGTGAGGCGCCCACTCAGACATCCTTTCTTCTGGCCATACTGTATTTTACATAGCCAGATGATGCTCCGAGTGCAACATTTCCCTTGGCATTGGGAGGACAGGGGTTTCTCTAGAGCCTCATTGTGGTATTTGGAGGACAAATTGCTCCTGTTTATTGAAAACAGAAGTATTTCTACCATTAGAATGAAAAGAATAATTTGTATGCAGTTAGATTTCCTTTTTCTTTGCATACAGTCAGGGGTTTCTTCCACGCTTGAATTTGCTTGGCAATATTATAATTGTATGGAGGAACACCTTCCTTTGAGCCAACAGTACTGAGAATGCAAACAGACTTAGTGTGTCTCAGCTGTGTCACCTTTAGATTTATTTCCAAACAGTCTTTGTGGCCAGGCAGAGGGACAGGAAAGCCCACTGTGGGTCTTAATCTCTCAAGCAGAACACAGAAACTTAGGGAAAGGTAGGAGACATTCAGATCTAACAAATATTAGAAGACGATAAATGTTTGCTTTCCCTGAGTTTCCTGGGTCTTGCTGAAGACAGCCACCCCATAAAAAATAGTCAGCTGAAAGGCTTACTATGTAAGTGCAGGGGTTGATTTCAGATTTCCTCTCCTTGCTGATGCAGGAATAGCCCTGGTTATGAAAAACATGGATGTCTGCTACAGCTGAAGTGCATTTGTGCCAGAGCTCCTACAATGCACTCCTGCTATCATTGCCCCTTTCTTTGTCATTCTCATTTAAAATAAAATCACTGGCTGGTGATTAACAACACACACACACAAAAGAGAAGACAGTTATGGTCTGATATGTCTGCTAGGTCTGCATTACTGTTAAATGTAAAAGACCATTGTTTTAGCTGGGAAGATTGCCATCAGAGACTGAGAGCTAGGGTTGGATCCAGACAACACAGCATAGGTTGTCCAACTAACCACAAAATGTTGGTATCCAGACATCCTTGAGGAAAAACTGAGAGAAGATGTGTCTGGGGATGACATATGTCGGGACAATCCCAAAGACGAATACAGCCTGGGCGAAGAATGGATTGACAGCAGCCCTGAGGAGAAGGACTTGGGGGTGTTGGCTGGTAAGAAGCTCAACATGACCCAGCAATGTACACTTGCAGCCCAGAAAGCCAACCATATCCTGGGCTGCATCAAAAGAAGCATGCCCAGCTGGTCATGGGAAGTGATTCTCCCCCTCTACTCTGTTCCTCTGAGACTCCACCTGGAGTACTGTGTTCAGCTCTGGGGCCCCCAGCATAAGAAGGACATGGACCTGTTGGAGCAAGTCCAGAGGAGGGCTACAATGATCAGAGGGGTGGAGCTGCTCTCCTATAAAGACAGGCTGAGAAGCTGGGGTTCTTCAGCCTGGAGAAGGGAAGGGGAGACCTTATAGCAGCCTTCCAGCGCCTGAAGGGGGCCTACAAGAAAGCTGGAGAGGGACTTTTCACAAGGGCCTATAGTGATAGGATAAGGCGTAATGGCTTTAAACTGAAAGAGTGTAGATTTAGATTAGATATAAGGAAGAAATTCTTCACTATGAGCATGGTGAGGGACTGGAACAGGTTGCCCAGAGAAGCTGTGGATGCTCCATCCCTGGAATCATTCGAGGCCAGGTTGGATGGGGCTTTGAGCAACCTGGTTTAGTGGAAGGAGTCCCTGCCCATGGCAGTGGGGTTGGAACTAGATGATCTTCAAGGTCCCTTCCAACCCAAACAATGCTGTGATTCTATGACACATCTGTGAGGTTTTGCTTTCCTGAATCAAATGGCTGAATCACTTAAGCAGGATGGTGCTCTTGACATGCCTTTGGAATACTCTCTTCCTGGGCTGGCCACTTTCCCCTCTCCTTCTGCAGCTCTCTCTTCCAACACCAGCATCATTAAGTGTAATTAGCTTCCTTTTCCACAACCAAAGCCTAGATTTATGCAGCTTTGTGTATTCTGCTGCTTCAATCCATTTTCTGGCCTACATGCCACTTGTACCAACATTGGCATTCTTAGTTAAAGTTGCTCAATCCCTTAACCTATTGCAAGCCTGTCCCAGTTATCTGTTACTGAGATAGTTCAGTGTAAATCTATTCCTCTGTCCCTTCCAGGAAATGGAAGTCTAAAATCAGAGTAACAATGTTATCCTATAAGATAAGAATATAATTCCCTTTTTCCTTTTACTCTATGCAGATCTTTCCTTTTTTGAGCTGCTCTCTTCTGTCCCCCTTCTCTTTCCCAGATGTCCTGCATGAATCCAGAGCCCTCTCTCTTGCCCAAGGTGAAGTTCTCATGCATTTCCTTGCAACCACACAGTGATTCAATTTGCTCCTTTTCAGCTAACACCCAAACTCAGGCCCTAAATGCTGAAACCACTCAAAACAGCAGAAAACAATTCCTGCTTCATCTCTCCTGAGGGCTACATCCTAGGCTTTGCAACCCCAACAATCCTGGAAACCTTAACACAGTATCTTCAGAGTTTCACAGGGTTCGTGCTTCTTCGTTCTTATCAGGGGCCATCTGTGTTTCCTCACTCAACATACATACCCTTCTTAGGTTTTCTCCTGTCCTCTCTATTGTGAGCTGACTGTTTCAGGATTCCTCTTCAAATAAAATGGCATGGAATTGCTTTCTTCCTAGTCTCTCCTGACAAAGAAGGAAGAAAAGAAATCAATTTTTATACAATTTCTTCTCCAAAAAGGGATGCTATGTTTCAGGAGAAAACAATGAGCAGAAAAAGTGGAGTTTGGTCCCCGCCTTAGCCTAAGAGGATGAATTTCCTTTGCATTTGCTCTGCTTGGGCACATAGTTCATGTACTTATCATTGATTTTGTGCCCCTGCTTATGCTCCTCAATGAATGTGGCCCAAAAACCTCCATCGAAGGTACAGATACTAACAAGAATCTCAGGTCTGATTCCCTCGATGTTCTATATTAAGCAAGTATCATAGAATGCATGGGAAAACATTTCTATATCAAGCTCTGCTTCTTCATTCTTGGAAGAGGAATGTTCTATAGTTACTGAAGAAGCTTACGCCATATGGTCCACCTACATGATCTTCCTTCCTGTTTTCACAGTGTATTTTGCGCTATTTAGCCACTTTTTTTTGTTTTGCTGTTCATGTACCCAGAGTGATCCAATAACAGCTAGTTTCTTGCTGTTCAGCTGTGGAAGAATTGCTACAGTAACCATTCTGTGCCTGTATGTGTCTGAGTCTAACAGAGGGATGGCCATTTTTCCTTAAATTCTTCTTCCCAGTTCCATCAACGGTCTCATCTCCTGTTATTAATATTGTTAACACTCTTCTTTTAACAACAGCCAGAGGCTTTGGCCTCCAGCTACATGAAGCATTGAAATACATTATTTTTTCTTTTTCCTTTTCACTATGTATTAAGGTCACAGCAAGACCTGCTTCACTTTCTCTTCTACTTTCCCCCTATATTAAATGCAAATAAATTTTTATGTTGTTAAGTGGGAATGTTGTCAAGTGGGAAAGACAAGCCTGCAAAATTCAGAGAGTGCCAAATGCCCTGTGCAGAATTAATTTGCCTCCCCCCGCCCCCGTCTGCCAGTGCTCACAATAGCTCACTGCTTTTTTCCATCGTAGTCAGAGGAGGCAGAAACTAAGAAAAAAACAATGCAATGACAGGAAAATATGAAAATTGAATTAAAAAGTCACAAATGTGGAAAAATAATGGAAGTCATCACCAACCACTAGACAAGAGACTCAATGAGCTACAACTCTGTTATCCAGCTGAGGGTCATATCCTGAAATGTCTATAGAACATCCTGAAAATTTCCTGAGCTATTAAAAACTGAAATTATTTAGTCTTCAGGCATGATTAAAGAAAAGATTAATCACTTACTGTAGAATGTTTTATGTTATACCTGCTGTGTGAGGATTTCTCCATGATTATAAATTCCAACGTCACAGCTCCTCTGTGAAGAAAATATTATTCCTGTGGTATGGAAAAATGCATGCAGATGTACAGAAACCCAGACTATTTTAAAATACTTTTTATACTGTAAGTTATACCATAATTATCAATGGAAATACATTTAATTAAAAGGAGATAAAGAATTTCCTATAGTTTCCTGTAGTAGCCCTCAGTTTCTCTTCAATTCATTTCTTATTTTGGGTTCTGTGTTACTTTTTATGTAATATAGATACAAATGCAATAATGGAGAGGAATCTGTCACTTACTCCACAGCATATAAATTCACTATGTTCAGCTACACATTAAGGAGATTGACTGTAAAGTTACCTCTTTTTTCCCTATTTTAGGTAATCGTCTACTGGCTATAGATGTAGAGAAAAAAGGTAACAAAAACCCCCAACAAGCTTCATTCCTTTTAAAATTTAAAGCACAGAGCCTTTCAGATTTGTACATCATTAAGACGAGACACAAACAACAATCAACAGACTTTTGCAAGACTATTTCCAAAGTGAAAAAAGTCATTTTACTGCCAGGACTACCACTAAGATATTAATCAAAATCTGGGCAGGAAAGTAATAGAGGATTCTTTGGCCCCTTTTGCAGTAATGTTTGGTAATATATTTTTTTCTGAAGCACGGGCAAAAACTAGGCTAAACTAGGCCACTCAAACTATGGGTTCAGTCCTGAAAATACTTGAAGTAAGGCCCAGCTTTGCACATCTAAGCAGCTCCAACCAACTCTAGAGGAAATATTCCCATGTGTAAAATTTACTCAGATTTGCAGGATCAGGGCTTAGATTAGGAAACAGTGCTGCAGGCCTGCTTAGGGGAACAAAATAGAACAGCTGCACCTAATATGTGTCATTATTATTATTGGTTTAATTTGTCCCCTGTGAAAATAAAATTATGCTAAAATGACATTTGCCTAAGCTGAACTTGAGAAACAATTAACAAACGTAGCTCCAAAGTATAACCAAGGCTAGAGGACCCTCTGCGTCTGCTGGCACTCACGGCTGCGCACCGGGATGATGTGTGGAGATGTGCAGAGCCAGGGGCTCTCCAGGGCCCTGGGGCAGGGGTGTTCATCTGATGTAAAGCCGTATCTCCTCCTGCATCCCCGGCTGTGTGGTGGGACAGGGTATTGCGCAAGGATGGGCTTTTTCCGTGGTGGACTCCTCCCTGTGCCTTCTCCTGCAGTCCAGGAGCTTGGCACTGAACACACATGGCTTCTTTTAGATGCCTTTCTCCCTAGGCACATAGGATTAAAAGATATTTCCAGGAGGTCTACATGGATCGGTGGTCAATCAGATCATGGTCCACATGGAGCCAGAGGGAATAAGGGAAAGTTGCAGACTACAGACTGAGTGCAGGAAAAGACAAGCTGTAAAAAGAAACATTGAGAGCTATTCCCCAGCAGGCTGCTGAATGAGTTAAGCCTGACCAGGAGCAGCTTTGACTTACACTCAGTCCAGCAGAGGTTTTATGTGAACACTTACAGCAGCAGCCATAGCAACCCACCACAATACAGATAGCACGCTGGAGATGCAGGGAACCAAAGGTACTCATGGACTGAGGATGTGGGCTCTTGAATGTCCTGAAAAGGAGAAGCTCTTAGCCAAAGAACAAATCAGACACATGAGCCTGTCAGCATGTCCCATATAGCATCATTTTATTGTGACTCTCACAGAAGTTAAGAGCTTGCAAAGAAGTATCATTGCGTGGGGGGAAGTCTGCCTCTGTGCAGGTGGGCTACCAGGAATTAATTTGGGTCTTGTTGGGTGTATTCTGTGAACTTCACTGCTCTCTCAGTTTTTGGTACAAAAGAAAAAACTGGTCCATACAAAAGTGGAGAGGCAGAGGGATGAATTCAGACTCAGAAAGGATCTCCAATGGAATAAGATAACAGTTGAATCTCCATTGGAAAGGAGGAAACATGAAAGAAATGTCAAAAGACACCATAATTTTTTACTTGCAGTGACAGCAAATCAGGTCTTAATTCAATTGTTACTTTTAATTTCTAAGGAGCCTTATGTAATTAAGGACACTATTAAAAAGCAGAGAGATGAAGACACAGCACTTTCTTTGTATGAAGAAATCATTTCAGCAAGGCAGAAAGGAACAAATATGATTTTATGCTGGAATAGTTAGAAACCAGGAATGGAAGTATTGTGGTGGGAGGTGGGAGCCCCTCTTCCCCATACCAGCACTGTCCAGTGCCATGTTGGACACCGGGGGCTGCACAATCTGCTCTGTCCATGACTCTGCTTGACCATGTGGAGCACTGGGTTCTTCTGAGGGGGCATCAGCTTTAAGAGATAGGTGTCATTTCCAGCCTTGCTTTTCTTGGAGTTTGCACAGGTTGTGAGTTTGCTATAGTGCGATGTGGAATGATTTGAGGGGTTATACAGAAAAATTCATCCAGGCCATTTCTGACTAAACTGAATGGCATACTGTCCACAACTGCAGGGGTGTTGACTCGATAATCCAGATAGCCCCATTTAGTCCCACGTTCCCCAAAATACTTGGAAAAAGATTCAAGTAACTCTTGAAGGATATAAGAAGGTGGCACGGGCCCTCTGGACAGCTCTGGATTTCACCCTGAACTTGGGCTTGGACAGCATTGGAGGTGTAAGGATATCCATGTGGTGATGTACATGGTGGAATGTCTACACTGGTGGTATAAAAATATCTACATGAGCGAGCTGGTGATGAGCATGCCCAGTTCAATGTGTGGGATGGTCAGCAAAGATTTTAGATTGATCTTTTCTGCGGGCATCTCTGCTAACAGGGCTGTTTGGAAACACAGCAGCTTTGTTCCACAGGTGGTGTCAGATCCATAGAGAGCCTGGGCAAAGGTTGGGGATATGGGATTCTCCCTCTTTCCAGCTGCCCGCTGGATGCCTCCCTGTTAAACTAGACTGATCAGGGTCCTGATGACTTGGGGTCCTGGACAACTGCCAAGAGTGCTCACCTCTTAAACCAGCTCTGTCTACAACTATTTTCTCCTAAGCACACCACGGCACTGAAGCACAGGGCCCTTCAAAAGACTGGCTCCTAAGACCTTGTTGTGTAGAGGTAGACCTTATGGTCAAATTCAGCCATCCTTCTACAGACTGCCACTTGGTATTACACAGTTTGATTATTTCATCAGCTACTCTGGTGGAAATGAGGGGAATATCAACCCTGGGGCTGCTGTAACATGGCTACTCCTCTAGACAAGGGAGGGCTACAGCCATGATGCCAAATATTTTTAGGGAGTTTACATGTAACTGCTGTGTAAGCACAAGTTGATTATTCTTTCCAACTTGTTAAAATTTAGCATGATATTCCCTGCTGTCACCTTTATGGCACAGAGATGTAAGGCTGTGACTGTGAATAGTGTTATACATTTTACATTTGGGATTTTTTCCAGAATGGCTGGAAGAACCTGGTATTTTTGTGCAGATCTCATAGGTGCAGATAGGTCTGTGTTGCTCTTCTATGACTACTCTAGCCAGGAATTCCACCAGCATTTCAGTGCCTGCTATTCAATAACACTTATTAAAGTATAGGGAAAACCTGTGATGATCTTCCTAACTATTGCACCAAGTGAATGGAAACTACAAGAACTGTCTTGAACTAGATAGCAGATCTTTATGCCTTTTGACAGGTGCACTACATACACAGAAAACGTAGTGACATTTTTCCAGCTGTGGGAGTCTCACCCTTCGCATAAACATCAAAAAGAACATACCTGGAGAATTCACTTAGATGAAGAGTGTGAATTCATCACAGATTCCTCCTCAGGATCTGCCTAGACTAAAAATAAGCAGATCCAGGGAGATTACCATGTCGGAAGAGGGGAGGTGAACTGTCTCTTTCCTGAATTCTGCCAAGCAGGGTGGGGAAGGCAACTCTAGATTACTTCTGTGATGCTTCTGCTTAGCCTTTCAGCTAGTCTTTGACTGGATTGACCTTAAAAGGCTGCTAACTCTCTTACTGGTGACAGTAGAAGGCATTAGCAGAATGATACTGACTTTGCTACAGCTGTTCTTGCTTTTTGTACGATTGATTGAGATAAGCACTCCTAGCACTCAAATATGGTGCCTGTAGGGCATCTGCTTTTCACCACTATGTTAGCTATGATTAACTACTAGTTATGATATAATGTACATGTAAAACAAGCCATATGGTAAACAATATATTAGTGATGCACAGCACTTTTTCAGTACAGGAGAGAGTGGGGGCCTGGCTGAAGGCTTAAAGTTAGAGCATGGATGAACTGAACTGAGCTGAGACTGTCTGAAAGAAGAAAATGTTAAAACGATCAAGGGAACAGCAAATTTTCCCGCTCTGTAAAAAAGGAGAGGCTCTCACAAGACGACACAGGGAAAAGCCTCAACAAGGCCATGGTACACTCACCTGGCTCGCAAGGAAAGTCCCCAGGTAGCACTACCTGACATTTATTTCTATGGGTCTTGACGTATTAGTAATGCTATGCAGACATGAGAGTCCAAATTCTGCATAGGGCAGAGAGATGTGCGAAAGTTATTATAGCTGTTTAACAAGTACAGTGTGGAGAATGAGATGTATTGCTCAGGGAGAGTGCTCTGTCATGGCTGGACCAGGACACAGCCTTCCTACATGCAGGTTTCATCCTTTCAAAACCCTGTGGCTTCCTTTCAACCCCTATCATTATCCCTGAGGAGTCCTTGCCTGCAATTAAAGATCTAAGCCTTCTGCTTCACTGTACAGAAACAGATTGTTTTGCCCCCTTAAAAATCTAGTATAAAAGCTAATACAAAAGCAACAACTTTTACTGAGCATGAAATAATGTCACGGACCAGCAGAACTACGTTACCACCCCGTAGCCACACTTACGTACAGAAACCACAGCAAGCAGCTGAATTGCATGCATGTGCTGCAGAGAAGAAGGATCACTGGCCAGCTCAGAAGTGCAGGGACACCTTCTCTCCTTTCCATCCAGATGCACAGGAGGGTGGTGAGTCCTTCAAGGTGTTCACAGTCAGACTGTGAAAGGATCTTGAGGCAGCAGCACACTCTGCCTCCCTGTTCCTCCTTGGGGAGCTGTTTCTATTTTGACTCCTAAAGAGATACACCAAATAAAAGCAGCTTTAGTTTCTACCACAAACTGAAGACATCAATTCTGGCAAGCAGTCTCCAGACCTAGGTTAATACAAGACTAATGAATATGTTAACAGTAGTATAGCCTGATATTAGCTTGAGATTTGACAGCCTCAAGAACTTAAAATTTATGAGCTCCCTCCCCGCAAATGAGGCTAGCTGAAAAAACAAGCTATTTTCTTTTGAAGCACAGTTCAAGCTGCTTTTATGTAAAGTCTAAAGTCAGAGTGTGGTTTCCAGGTCCTGTGCCCACCCACAACTTTTTTTCTTCTCAAATGCAAGCCTCCGTGTAATGACATGACTGTATAAAATGAGGCTTCGTTTTAAAAAAAAAAAAGCCTTATTTCCATACATCTGATAAAATCTCAAAAGTTGACCACACTGTGACACTGATGAGAAAACAAGTTTTCTAAAAGAGAAAACCCATTTTGGTCAGTAAGATCTGTTTTTGCTGGGTTTCAGTATCTCAAAGATAGGCATGCAAAACAATATATCAGCCCATCTGAAAAATAAACAAGAAGATATGAAAAAGAAATGTGACTCATCTTTTTTAAGCTTTCCCACCACTTAGCTCTAGATATCACCAGCACCAGTAGTTCAAAAATCAAGCCCTTCTCTGGAGAAATAACATTAGTGAATATTAATAAAAAGGAAAGGCGGAACAAAGGTCTAGTAGTTTTTTTGTCTTATATATTACAAATCTTCTATTTTTTGAAAGCAATGATTTTTTTTATTTCTATTACCAAGAAATAAGGATACTTCAAATAGAAACATACCTGAGTTTTCTTACATAGCCGTAAAGAGTGCCTTAAGCTTTTGAACTTCTGAGAAATGGTCCTGATTTATAAATAGAGTAACTGTGCAGTGAGTGGTATCAGGGCTTAGCTCATCAACGAAACTCCTCACTTAAAAAAGTTACGGACATACAGTGTTTATAGGGTCAGGACTTCAGAGCAAGTGTTGAGTGCAATGGAAATCCCTAAACCAAAGAGACAGGCTCCACATCTTTGATCCATGAATCACACAGCCCTTTGCATACACTGACTAATGACCATGCATCAGCTTTGTGTAACAGCAATCACAAATATTTTGATAGTCCTGTTTTACAAGTGGTAAAGATCTGGTGGAGAGGGCAGTAATTATTCTGATTTATGATGGGCTCAGAGATGTGAAGCGGCTGTGTCTTCTCCAAGGTAAAGAAAGGCTTGAAAACAAAACCCAAACCATGGTGACCTCTGTCACTCCGTGCTTCCCATGTAGATGAGTGTCTGTGCCCCAGCCTGCCAACAGGTTGGGCCTATAGTGCAGCTACCTAAATGTTAGATATTTAGCCAAGCCTGTTGTTTGCCGTCTCCTTGTACCTGGTGGACAGACAGGTACCAGTCTTCCCATTGGTCTTGAATACCTACCGAGTTTGAGATGAATGGCACCCATACAGGTGTATCTCGCTCTGCATTGATTAGAGCTAGGTAAGTGACTCAGATGACACTGAATCTATGGGTGCCTAAAATAAGGCTGAAGGAGTTTCACTTTATACTAAGGATGACTTGCCTTTGGATGCTCCACAGCTCCCAGCAGCCATGATGTTCTTCAGAGCCTTTGCAGGCATCTCCTGACTAATGGGGCACAGTAAGCTCGAAGCTGCCAGTGCATCAGCCCAAAGGCACCCCGTGCGTTTAAGTGCTCTGCTTACAGGGGGATCTAGAGCTTGAACACAACCTCTTTTAGGATGGGTTGCATGTCAAAAACACAATCTGATCTTGGACATCTGTAAAATATGTGTATATGCCTAATTTAAAGAATAAATATTCCCCGAACATCCAGAGTCCTGAGATTGCAACCTTGACTTTAACCATTTGGCTTTCTTCATGTGCTAGTAAATGCCGTCCATCACCCATAGCACATTAGAGTCTACCCCCAAAAAAATTTAAACAGATCACAGTTCTGTGAAACTGAAAAAAAAAATTTATAGGATTTAAAAATGTAAGATTACATCATAATCCTGTCTCTAAAAAGGAAAATTAAAAGAAAGGCTGAGAAAGAAAAAATAAAAAGCAAATTATTCCTGCTGTGGCATATGAAAGCTAGAAGAATTTAATTTTCTGGTCTGTTTGTCCTAGCATGCTTCTCTAGGCTTGTCATCAGTTCCACTGGAACACAGGGAATGTAAAAGATATTTTAATACAAATTACTGTATTTGATTCATTCCATTCTCCTTATAAAATTGTCTGCTGTAAAATTATGTCTAATGTGAAACAGTTATAATTTGCTTGCTACTCACTGTATTAATACCTATTAAAACTGACCACAGTAGCACGCACCCGGTTGTTGCAACACGCAAAAACCCACAAGATTTATTTCAATGTGTCTGGAGGGTGCCAAAGCATAAAAATATATTGAAATTTAAAAGGTCTAATGTAACTATTATATAGATCATGGACAAAACTGCCAGTCAACTCAGAATGGCACAGCCAGCTATTACGAAACATCACAGACCTCTTATAAATCCATTTCTAGTGATGTTTTCTACATGAGTTCCACCTGTTGCAGGATTTTTTGGCCTCAGTTTCAAGACTTGAAGTGTCCATAGACCTCTTCAAGCACTGGAAGGTTCACTACATGAAACAAATTAATTTAAGAAAATGTGTCTATAAACAGTGCTAAGCTCATCTTGCTAAAAGCTCTTACAGTGTGTTTACCATCAGTACTAATTAAAGCCTAGAATCTGACCCCAGCATTAGAGACTATCCCAGTGCTGGCTACAGATCAGCCTATCTAACGAAACAAACCCTCTAAGCAATACCACATGGAAGACCGATGGTCTCTAGTAGGACTGGACTTTGGTGATAAGACCAATGGGGAGGTGAACATGACTAACAATATTTCAGTACTTTGATACTCTGGTGATAGGCGCTATAAAAAACCTCAGACAGTTTGTATCAACCCACGCTTGCCAAGCGTGGCAAAATGCCAGCTCAACCCTTTTGCTTGATGGCCAGAAGCAATGCTGAAGATGGGTTTTTTCTCCACAAACTAGCAAGTGGTGGACAGAGATCCATGACAGTGAAGTGATAAGGTGGCAAGAGCCTTTTCCTCCTGCAGGAAGCACATGCAGCTTCTCACAGGAGGATGAAAACTGCAACCATAAAGCAAGCAATCCAGCCAATAAAGATTGTTGTAAGCCTGCTAGCGTGCAGAGTGATAAAAACTTGCAAACTTCAATCCTTTCTGCATATAACATGTAGATCAAACTACCTCTTACTGCTTCCAGCTGTGGGAGGCTGAACATATGCAGCAGGAAACCTGCAGCCGCATGCAAGGGGAAGGAGGCACCCATATGGTGTGTGCTCAGAGGGAGGAAGCCTGTGCTTATGGCACTGCATGTCACGCAAACTAGGTGACACATGGCAGTTGCTGGGGAGAGAAGTACTGCTGTGGGGGACACCATGGTGCCTCCATGCTGTGTGAGGCTCACTGAGGCCCCATTTTGATGAGTTTGGAGGTATCCTGCCCTTGGTCTGGCCCTCTGTGCTGGGGGTCCCTATGGAGTACTTGCGCAGGGGAGCTGTGGTGAGGCATGCAGGGCAGACGAGGCTTGCTCAGAGGAAACTGTGTAAATCTCAGTAGTGGCTGACTTGTGGCTCCACCCACAAATCATTTAGGCAAACAAGGGCAATTGACTTCCACTGCAAGGGTGTAAACACTTATATGTTTCCTAATCCCCCTGCTCCTTCTGAACCCAGAAAGCATTTACTAGTCTGCCTGGAAAGTCTCCTCTGCACCAAATGGCTTCTAAGAAAGGGCTGGTTTAATGTAATCCCAGAAAATGACGGACAGCATCAATTTGCACTGGAGGCAGCATCCATAGGCACCCAGCTCTAGCTCTATGAAGGGGAATCACCCTGCTCTTCTCCAGGCCTTTCCCTATCAGCTCTCTTAGGCACCTCTCATCTTGCTGGCTATTGAAGATGTCACTCTTTGCCCAGTAGATATAGTGCCTGTCTGAGTGAAGGTGGGGCCTAAACATGAGAAAATGCAACACCCAGGACCTTCTGTCAGTCCTGCAGCCCTTAACACCTTGACTATGGGAGCACATCAGGAATGATGGCTATCCTTGCCCAATTCATTGGAAGCATGCTCTGTTAATGTGATAAAGCAGAGGAGAGGGCTGATAAGAATAGGAAATGCAAGAGGACAGGGAATGAAGGCAAGATGTGAGCATGAGCTAGAAGTTCAGCTATCAACACAGGCAAATTGACTGTGCCCATCACTGTCCTATAGAAATGAGGACTCTGGGCACAGGATGGGTTGTGCCACGCCTACGCTGTTCAGATCTTCAGAGGAGGGTGACCACATCCAAACTGCTTGGGGGGAATGGTCAGTGTCCCATGCTAACACCCAAAATTAGGACTTTGAGATACTAGTGGTTGGGCAGGGCTGAAAATGTGCCTGAAAGGGCTATGACACATTAGCAATACAGATGACTGAGTCTCAGTGCCCAGAAATATTCACTGCCATTGATCAGTTTATTAGCACGCACTTTGCCTTTGGGCTTTCATCACCATGGGGATTAGTTGACGTTTGTACCACTGCAATGTGCTAATTGCTACTTTTAAGAATATGGGCTTCTGAATTTTGCTGCAGGAGGCAAAACAAAAGGAGCATTACCTTTCAGAAGTGTGAGTGCATTAAATGCAAAGATACTCGTATAATCTATGGAAGTAAGACATCATCATTTCATGGCATATGGTTACAGCACCGGAGAAATCACAGAGATTAAATGGGTATTAAAAAGGGCAATTTCATTACCTGGTAAACCTAACACTGGATGCAAAACTCTTGCCTTTGAGTGGCATTCCTGATACATTCTGATAGCATGGATACAACTTGATGGCCTTATGAAAGAAAGAGTGCAAGGGGAACAGAATATAACCAGTAGCAAGACAGAAATTGTCATTGCAGGTTAGTCAAATGCCTTCTGCAATTTGGTATTCTGCCTCTGGCAGTTGGTGGCACAGATGCTTTGAAGAAAGGTGCAAACCCCACACAATGTACCGCTATGCAATGACTTGCCTATGGAACTGTTTCTGCTGAACTTTAGGAGATACTTTACGTCCCAGAGCATGACAGCTTATCCCAGCTTGCATGCATGACTCCTACATTTTTATCCTAGCTTGTATAAGAGTAGATGTGATGATTCACACACATCACTTGGTGCTGCTTTTAGCATTTGTGGAGGAAATGCTAACTGCTCCTTAGAATCATAGAACCATAGAATCATTAAGGTTGGAAAAGACCTCTAGGCTCATCAAGTCCAACCATCAACCCAACAGTACCATGTCTCCTAAATCATGCCCTGAAGTGCCACGCCTATACATCTTTTAAATACCTCCAGGGATGGTGACTCCACCACCTCTCTGGGCAGCCTGTTCCAATGCCTGACCACTCTTTCAGTAAAGAAATTTTTCCTAATATCCAATCTAAACCTTTCCTGGTGCAGCTTGAAGCCATTTCCTCTCGTTCTATCCCTAGTGACCTGGGAGAAGAGACCAACACCCACCTCGCTTCTTACTCCTTTGACTGATTTTTTACCACTGGAGTTATCATGGGGATTGTGACAAAAGGGGCAGAGGCAGGTGTTTTGGCTACAGCTTACTATACATCTAGATTTGGATAATTTCTTCCAGACTCAAAAAAATCAGAAGCTGCAAAGAGAACTACATGGTGTTAGTGAGGCCTGCCTTGAATTTTAAATATATAAGTTGCAGGTTGAACCAGACTTTATTTCTGTTAGTGTTGTGGCATGACACCTTGTGACTTTGATTTAAGTGGGGGAGCAGGTCGGGGCTTTGGTGACTTTCCACTGGCTGGAGATTTCAATTTGGGAAGCCAAGTTCACCTGCTGGCTTCAGCTGTGAGCCTCCAGACAACTCCAGGCTGTTGCTTATTGGTTTTGAGGTCTCTCTTGCCCCATGGGTGGGTTAACTAATGACATTCCTCTGTTCCTGCCACCACCTCTTACCCAGAAAGCCACATGGTTCTCAAAGCCCATTGATGTGGTCCCATCAATCCATCATCATGTAATGTGGTGTGGGGCCCTGACACCTCCCCCTCCCACCCCTCATGCCAGCTTCCTCACTGGAATTGCAGACCTTGTTTCCATTTGCAAGCTTGGATCTCTGAGGAAGGAAGAAACGCTTTATGAGTCACCACCTCAAAGAGCTTTACACTTTGAGATGTAAATGTAGGAGGATATTGTTCAGAGGTCTTTTGGTTTGCTCTAGAAACCTGCAAATTCAGGTGCAGAAACCAAAATCTCAAATTTCTCTATTTGGCTATATGGAAACGATCATAGCAAAATGCTGATACCTGCAGAACCTTCTATATAATTTTCATAGTTAGGAAACAGCAAATACAAAGACCCTCAGCTCCAAGCTGTCTCAAGAAATGAACTTGCATTTACCATTGTATGCTTTGCTCTTGTTGGTGCCAATAAACTCTAAGCAAGTTGTCAGCAATAGCAAATCCTTACATTGCATAAGTATAAATGACATGTTTTTATGAAGGATTCCAACATGCTGGCTACATCAGAAGGGGAAATAGGTGGAAAAGATTATGAGAGTATAGTTCTTACCTGGCATGTAACAAAGGAAAAGTCCAGCTCCTAATGTATTGTGGAACTATCTGGTAAAAATTTATGCATGCTTTTGGGCTCTATTTCATCCACAGATTAGAAGCACTAAAGTTGCCACAGGAGAGGCCAAGCACATTAGTGAAATAACACAAGTACTCCACCCTTGGAAGATCTGTAAATACAGTACTCCAAAAACATCTGTCAGCCCTCCAAAACCGCTGCAGGAAAGGTAAATATTAATAACTGCTGCTAATATCTAGAAAGAGCAAACTGAGTTTTCTTTTGGTGATGGCTAGTGCTTAGATTAAGATCATCTCAACAACTCCTGTCACCAAAGTGGAAAAGAGGCGGAGAGAGGGGGGCTAAGAAATGAGAAAAAACGGAGCCAATTACAAACACTAGATTCAGCCCTGAAAAATTAAAAGTTTAAACAAAACAATTGTGACTTGTAGATTATCTGTCTTTTGATCTGGGCTTGTAAAGATCACTTGGTTTACTTGTTAGATACTTATAGTTCAGCTAAGAACACCAACTTTCTTTTCCTCTTGGGGAATTGTTTGCTGCTGGGAATTTGGATACTAAGAAAAACACTAAATACTGCCTGAGCGACTTAAAAATCCTGAGAGACAGAAAATAAAAAAAGCAACAGAAAAGGAGCCTATAGACTGATGTGAAGAAGCTGAAGACAGAAGTGCCTCTGATTAATCAGCCTTGTGGAACGTTTCTTGCTTTGTTTCAGCCTTCCTGTTCTGCTTGAAAAAGCTGCTCTTAAGGGAACCAAACAGATAAGATCAGAAGAGTTCAATATGACCTTCTTCAGTGAGGGAAGTTTATGGTGGGGGTGGCTAAATCAAAGACTGGTACATGGAGCATCTTGGTGAAGGACCCACACAGTTTTGGAATGCTTGGTCTGGTCAGACTGAGTTAAAGCTTGGGCTCTGGCCTTTCCCTGCAGCGGTTTTACTTATGAAGCCTGGAGTATTTCTGCTAGTTCATCAAGGGAAATAAAATGGGGAAGCTTGGATTAGTCTCAGCTAGACCAACAGAAGTGCTGGGGCCCAGCCTGTCACAGGATAAGAGGAACCAGTGCCAAGAGAGAGCCCATTGCTATAGGCGACACTGTCATGGCATCATCCGTTGTCATCAGCTGTGGTAACAAGGGACTACTGGGAGTGGTGGCAAGGTGGCAGAGTGCTTACAGGGCTCCGTGCACATCAAATAGGAGGTGAAAGGCCTATCAACTTGTCCTCTCCTTTTCCTCTTTTCAGCTAGGACACACAGTTTTGCTGCAGTAAGACGGATGCTAAATCAGCTTCCCGAGCCAGACAAGGCACTCAAGCTTTCAACAAAAGGCCTCAAAGTCCTCTTTGACCTCAGCATAGCCAGAGATCTCATTGCTGCCTCTGCCAGATATGACCTAATTTTTGATGAACAGATTTTCAAAATGGCTTAGTCTTGATAATCTATATGTATTAGGTACACCTGTCTGTTATCTGCAAATGTAATATTGCCTGCTATTTACTTAACTTCTAATGTCTTTGTGAGATACCCTGCCAGCAAACTCCCTCACTAAAGTATCTGCAGAGTGCACTTGGGTGAAACAAATGAAATATTTTAGATGAGTCGGTACACTTAGGAAATGTGCTGAAGGTATCCATCCAGGCCTAATGAGAAGAAAATTAACATTATCCCTTTCTCTAAACTCCCTCCTGTCCATTTATGAAGTAAAGAGAAACTTCAGGAGAGGCAGCGAATAAGCCTCGCTGACATAAATGGGAACTGCATGCTGCTAGCAGATTCAGGAGTGCACTTTCTACGGCACATGACATGGAACGTGTCACTGCCTGTCCTGACATTCACTTCTGTATAACAGCTAAAGGGCTTCCCATGCATCAGGAATCTTGTCATAATGCAAAATTTTCAGAGAGGCAAAATTGCAGCAAATTACACATTGCTCTCTGTGAGAAGGTACCGGCACTGAGAAGACTAATGGTGGTCTATGTGCTATAGTGACTTTTTCTAACTTGGTTTTCTCCAGTGGTGCTTCAGAAGTTCAGCTCTCTTTCTTCCTTGCCCTTTGCTGTGGCTGGGAACTGAAGCTGCACCACTAGCCACTGAGGTAGCCAGGCGTGATATTTCAATTCGCATTTTTAGTTTCTGCGTTTAAAGGCTTATCTCAACAACAATGGAGCACATAATGCCAATGACAGACAGGGGACCACAATAACCTGATCAGAGAAAACAAAGCATCCTGACCCTGGTCCTCCCAGCTGTTGCAGGAGAACGTCAGCCCCACAGACAAGGAGTGAAACCCATGGAGATGAGTCAACAGGAGAGGGTCTCTGGAGCACCTGACAGGCTGAGAGGGGTTACTGTCTGTGGGGGAATGGGATGCTGGGGAAGGGCATTTCAGGATTGCATGAAACTTGTTATGGGACATTTAGGGGGAGAATCAAAGGTGGGGAAAGGGGGGTACCAAGGGTGTCTGGGGCAGAACAAGTATGTGAAAATAGAGAGAAAAGGGGATAAAAGGGGCCAGATGTGCAAACAGGCAACTGATCAGCACACTTGTCTGGCCATGCCCTGCACCTGATCAGCACAGTCTGGCCTGTCTCCAGATTAAACGCCATTTTTAACTCTTCTCCTGGGAGAGGGACCCTATTCAGCGTCTGTGGGTGTGTGGGGTCTCACTGCAGCAGCTGGAGCTGGAGCAGGGTCAGAGGGATGTGGGGTAGGAGAGACTGGAGTGTGTGTGTGTATTGTGTAGGGTCATATGTCAGTGTGTATTCACAATCAAATACCAAGCCAGACTAGCTGGCAAGTAGGATAAGAGGCTTTGGAGTGAGGTATTGAGGTGCCTGTAGGTTTGGACCACATACTGGGGTGACCCAAGGGTCTGTCAGTCATCTGCTGGAGGGACCAAGGGATGGAGGGGGGTGACTGAGACCTGTGTGTGTGTGTGCATGTGCATGAGTGTGTGCAAGGGGGTCTGTACCTCAGGTATCTGGAGTGGGACCACAGTCACAGGGGTTTTCATGCCGAGGTACCAGTACCTGGGGGGACTGGGATCCAGGGGCAGCTGCTGGCCAGACTGACAGTCCAAGACCAGCTGCTGGAAGGACCCACATTATACACATGTGTACATTTCCCACTCACAGACCTTCACCCTGAACCTCCAGAGAGCAGAACAGAATTAGCCCATTTTAAACACCTGTGTTTGTGTGAGTATTTCTGTCTGTGTTGATCTGTGTGGCCAGCCACATGTGTATGTGCATCTTGTGTGGGTGTGGACATGTGCCTGTGGTGGATTTGTCCTCAAGCCCTCTAAGGAACGGACCTGGGACATGGAGCTGTGGGTGCCTTGCCTTGATCAGGCTGCCGGGTCTGGCATCCCCGACAACAGATTATTTGCAGAGGCATGGCTTGTTTTCATTTTATGTCCATTCATCAGTTTTGCTGAGAAAATATGGAATGAAGAATTAGCAAAAAGGAGCATTTGGGCTGGTTGGGTTTCCCTAAAAAACTGAAAGTGTGACTGGACTGTAGCACTAGGTTTAAGATCCCGGATCAACTCAGCCATTAGTATTGCTCATGTAGCTTGGATTTCAGTGTACTTTAAACACCCAAGTAATTACCCAAGGCAGTCTTGAAAACTGCACTGAGGTTGCCCATGGTCACAGCAACCTGCAGCCCACTGAGCCCATCTGCAGTCACATCTCTGGATGGCAGATAAAGGGCCAAGGACAGAAAGCTTTGAGAGAAGAGCCCTAGATGAGAGAGCTTACCTCACTCATCTGCATGCAAGACAGGCTCTGCCCCAACAGCTCTTTAAGCCTATTTCTCCACTTGAATCTACAAAAGGAATAAGATAAAATAACCCAACAATAGGGTTTTGTGTGATTCAAGTGACAATACTATGTGTGTCACAAAAGAAAAAGCTTTTGTTTGTATTTGGCTTGTATCTATGAATCCCAGTGGCCACAAAGATTTTCACCAACCTTTGCACCATCTTTGACAGTCCGCAGATGTCCCCCACTGCTGGTTTATTTCAAGTTTGAGCTGGTTTAGCTAAGAGACAATACAGACAGCCGGTCTAATGGCTTTTCTCTTAGCTGTCTTTTACCTTACATAGTGCTTCTGCTTTTTAAAGGTTTTTTCTGTTTTGTTTTGTCTTTTATATTTGGGCAAAAAAGGGGTGAAATAGTGCTACTGAGAATCGCTGATACTGCCAACTTGCTTGGTGGTATTTTTACAGCCAGATAAAATGACTCAAAAAGGAACAAAGCAAAAACACCCTACTATTTCCTCCCCCACCCTGTGTTCCCAAATGGCTGAATCTAATCTATGCAATAAGGAGTATCTCTTCCAGTCCAAGGAATTATTTAAATGTGATGTGCTAAAGAAAATATTGAAGACAGTAAATAATCACCCTTCTCCTGCTGTGCTGTTTACGGGTTTTATCGTTAGGTTACTGCACTGTGTTTCTTTTGAACAGCCAAGCTGTTACACTAGCCCTAAATGACTTTCACGCTCTTGAATGAAACGTCTCCTTGATTCAGAAATCACTTATTTCACCAGGAGTAGGGCCTCCTCTGTCAGACATCTGATGTAGAGCAGGTGCCTCAGCATACAGCACTGCTTTTATTTCTCTGCAGGTCATAGATTTTAAGGACAGGACTCACCACAAACCTTCAAGCCAATGTCCTTTTTGCATGGACCACAAGACTTACTGAGATCAGTTCCTGCTTCAGGTCCAAAGACAATGGTTGGAATAAAACAGATCTTTCTGGAAAAACTTCCAGTATAAACTTTTTTTTTTTAAATCCATTGTGAGTTGTTCCAGTGACGAAGTACTTTCTTACAGTCAGTTACTTTTAATTAAAAATTTATTTCCAACCCTAGCCACTGGATCTTTTTTTGTGTCTCTGTCTGCCAGACAGAGAGTCACTCCAGTCAGCTGTTAACATATAGATGACTATAGGTTGTAATCAAGCCACCTTCTGCTTTGATGGTCCCTTTAGTCATCTCTCTATCAAGTACAATTTCCAGTCCAGCATATTCTTGTGCTTTGCTTGTGAATAGTCTCAGGAACATCAAGACCAGCGCAAGGTCTCTAACTCCCACCTTCTTCCACTCTCCCCCAGCATTCTCTCCCACTACATGCAGAAACACATATGTATCAGAAACAGTGTTAGATTATGAACATGACCCCGTGCAAGAGTATTTCGAGACCAGAGGTTTGCCCATCTTTGGTGCATCTGGCACGTGCCCCATTGATTCTGCATCACCCTTGTTTCCTGATAAGAACGTTATGCAGTACCAACTCAAACCCCTGGGATCAGCATCAGGCTGACAGGTCTACAAATTATCTGGGTCATGCCATTTATCGTGCTAGCTTTCTCGCAGGCATCTGGAACTTCCCCAGTGTGCTAAGATTTATTTTCTTTGGCTGGCTTTTTTTTTTTCCAGACTGCTGGATACAGGTTACTCAGATATTTGCCTGACTTTATTATCTGCTGTTTAACCTCCTCTTTAGTTACAGCTAGAACAAAACTATGTGATCACCGTTGGTTGACATGAATAAATGATTAGGGTTTTTTTTTCTCCCCTGGATATAGGACAGAAATATTACAGAATAAGACTTTTTTTAAACTTTTTTTCTTATTGGCAGTTTTACTATTTCCATCTTGTAATGGACTTGTGTCATTGTTAATATCCTTTATGTTCTGGAAATACTTACATAAAATCCTAAACATACAACAAAATACTCCTCAAAATACTCAGGCAACTGTCCTCAGCTCTGCTTGTCATGGTTCTTCTCGTGACCTATTTCTTCTTTGACCAATTTTCTCCAAATCTTACCTTCTAATTTATATGTACTGTCATTAAGCAGTTTTTGCATTTTCTCTTGGGGTCCGAGTACACATATGCAAGTTTTGCTTCCCTTCTGAGGCAGGCCATTTAATGATTACAGATTTCTTTCTTGGGTGTGGCTTTTTTGGGCATCCACTTAAGTATTATCCAATGATTCTCAATCATCATTCAGATTTTCCTGTTGATAAAATCTTTCTCCCAGTTGAATTTCTCCCAGCATTGTTTTCAGCTAAAATGAAATTTTCTCTTTAAGGCACAAATAATATGCTTTATTGGCTTGGACTTCATTCTGTTTGGAGATAACAATAAATATAATCCCACTGTCATCAGTTATACCCAAGCCATTGGTAATTGCTCATTTTATAAACTGTCTCTTTGCTGTAGTAAAGACAAGATCTAATGTAGGAGATTTCTCAGTTGGATGTAGCACTGAAATTGTTGTCTGTAACATTTGCAATGGTAGCCTCTCTCTAAGGTTAGTTTAGTACAGAAAATTTGGACTATTTTTGAAAATCAGGGTACCGAAAATGTACAAAACACTGACAATAAAAGAAGGTCAAGAAAGCAGCCTGTGATTCTCTCTGGTTGTCTGTCAAATCTTCTCCCTGGTGTCTAAAGCATGCAGCCAGATCATCCTGATGCAGCACACAGTACATCTGTGGAGCAGGCATCGCCACACTGTGCAGGTACCCAAAGAAATGAGACCCAAACCTGGTGGGTCTGGGAAGAGGGGAGCTATGTCAGCCCAGCACCTTGCTTGCCTGGTAAGCCCTGCTGAGCACACAGATAGCCCTGTGGTGCCCTCAGAGCACTTTCCTTCCAGCCCAAGTCTGCATCTCTGAGATGCTCAAGCAGCATGGTGTTTATCTGCTCTCTACAAAACCGACCCCAACCTCTCTCAGAGCCCAGTAGGCTTCCCACTCTTGATTTCCCCTTAGTGCTTTGCCTTGCAAGCAAGGAACTGAAAAGCATCCTCCAGGTCTCTCTTCCTGTGAAATAGAGGGGGTTTTAGTTTGATTTTTATATATATATATATATATATATATATATATATATGAAAATCGTCTTTTGTTTCTTTTCCCAGCTGACTATATTCTGAAAAACTGCTGCTGCCCCTCTGGGAACCAAAGTCCCATAATGTTTTACAAACTTCAATAGAAATAGCACCTTCAGCAGCCCATGAGACATCATGATTGTAGTCACCACCCTCTTTCAGCAGGGTCTCAGAAGACGCATGTGCTCCTCATTTGCACAGATGGATCCCCTCTGATGTCAAAACCAAAATGGTCTGGCTGCAGGTACACCACAAAGCTTCTGGGTAAAACGTGGTTTAATGCACAATGCACCCAATTTGTCCTTTACTGTTCTCAATATAACAAAAAGGATTTAAAAGGAAGGTGCGCCTGAAGAAAAGATTTGTAAACACCACACGTAACAAAATGTCCCTTGGCTGCCTGTGTGCGCATGGCATGGGGAGATGAGGTAAATATAACTGCCTCATACAAGTGCTGGAAGAGCAGGTCCTGGAGCTCATTTTGTGTCTAAGGGATTCACCGTTAGCTTTTTCTGGTCCACCAACATTTTGTGTCATTCTCTCAGTTTCATTTTAGAGGTTCAGTTAGTGCTACATGCAGAAAGGTGTACTATTTTGTGGCTCAAATTTCCTCATCTTCCATGATACATTCTTTGTGCTGTGGTGGGGAGTGATGTATGATACAAGAGGCTATCCTGCTCCATGAAAATGAAGTATGAACATATATCTGCATGTAACAGGGATGAAATAATTTTCTGAAAGTCTTAGATGAAAAAGCTGAGCCTTCAAACTACTGCTTCTCACATCTGCCTTTGTTATACTACCAGCATCCACAAAGGCTGAAAAAGGTAGCAAACAAAGCTTGCATGATGATTTCATTTTTTAAAAGAACAACATTGTAAAATATTTATCTGATTTACACACACATGTACGTGCACATGCACGCATACAGAGTACTATATAATTTTCTATTCTTGAGTTTAGCTTGCAACATCAGTGTCCACAAGATATTCCTCTCCTTGGAAGACTTTTCCAAAAACTCCAGAAGAATTCAGGTTTTGTTGTATAAGGATTTTTTCCCTTTTTAACTATTTAATATTTTCTTTCTTTACTTTTTAAGTGTGCTTGCACTTGCAGGAGCAGCCTGTGTTTGCACTGTAGGCCACCAGTAGCTGGTTCAACAACACGGGAGCACAAACACACACGGACGGACACACAAGTGTGCGCGCGCACACACACACACACACAGAGCTCCACAGAAAAGTGATTAATGACCAGTTTTCATGTCAGAACTGTGATATTTCTGGCTGAACAGCTTTTATCCATTCTTTTTGGTACAAAAGCCATGGCATAAAGATAAGAGGCAGAGCACTTAAGACATGTTTACAAAGATTAAACCACTGACTTGGCTTTAGTTAAAGTAAATTCTCCTGCTTCCCGCTGTGCAATGAAGGTTTACAAAGGGAGGACTGGCAAAGGTTGCTTCGTCTTCTTTCCTGGCACTGTCTATTGGCTCCAAGACAAATGAAGGACTTAAACCACATAAAAGAGCAGCAAGGTATTAGCACTTTTGAGGGGTTCGGCATCTGACACATTCCTAATCTGCATGGGTAGGTTTTAGATCTGAGCCGCTGCAGTGCCTTTATAATGACAGGGCAATTTAACAAACCCAAAATTCCAACTTCCCTCTGCAGATGAGGACTTACCAAGCTCAGCACTCAGCCCCTCTTTGCTGCCATTGTTACCGGGAGGGCTGCCTGCTCCCCTGCTCTCCCCCAGGGCCGTGGAGGCCTGAAAATCATATTATGTTATAGACTACAATGCTCTCGTTTGCCCTAAGGGAAGGACCACAGGAGATTGACCTGAAGAGGGATTTTAGGGGGTGATAAGAGGGGAAAATTGCACATCTGCTGTCATAGCACAGAGCTACTTTGGACCTTCAGACCAGGAAGGTTTGTTTGACAGTTCTTTTAGAGAAGTGACAGGAACCTCCAGCACTGAAGACATGACGTTACCAAGGGGAAGGGGGTACGTGTTCAGACAGCCCCTGGGAGCAGAGCGTGACAGAACAACCATGGGACAGCAGGGAGGAGGAGTAAGAGCAGAAAACAAAAAGTGACATCAAGAATGTAGGTCCCAAGAGAACAGGTCAAAAAAATAAATAGGTAAGGCTTCCCAAAAATACATTTGAAGATCTCAAATACATCTGGAAGTTTTGCACTAATATATTTGCGTTAATGTTAGTGTGACGCACTATTCTGCACCGCTTGCAGAAAGAGATTGACTTGGCTAAGGCAGGTGAGTAAGAAAGAGCAAATGTCACATCTACTAAAATGGAAAATGAGGCAGATAAAGCAAATTATGCACCTATCAGATTATTCCCCTCGGAACCAATTATAACAAATAATGATTTAATACTAGTAAACACAAACATGGAGAAAGGAAAGGAGTTGAATAACAGCCTTTCACATTAGTCTGGATTTTGTTCCTGGTGAGGAAAACTGTCCTTGAAGTCATCTTTTGGTGGTATAATCCAGAGGAAGACACAGTGGGGCAGGAAGGCTGTACTTGGAGAATATTGTATTGCCAGTCAAAATGGAGGGACATATGGGCTAGGTGCGGCACAGCCTCTCCCAGGTTTAGTTTTGTTCAATATTTTTATTCATGTCCCAGACGATGTGACAGAGAGGATATACAGATGGCAGCCAGCAGGGAGGGACTGTCAGGAGTTTGGAGGACAAGATTAGAATTCAAAATGATCTTGGCAAACCAGTGTTTTTAAGGTCTAACAGAAAAACATGCTAATCTAGAGACAAGCTTATAGATTCTGCATCTCACCAGGAATAACCGGCTCTATACTGCAGGATGCAGTACAGCTGCCTGGAGAGCAGTTCTGCAGAAAACCGTCTAGAAGCTGTAGTGGATCACAAGCTGAACAGCAGCTTTGTGTTGTTGCAGAAGAGAGAAGCCCCAGAATGGCAATGCACAAACAGAATTACACCCCGCTAGACACACAATCAATTTTCAGCTCTACAAAGTGAATCGGGAATATCTGTGTATGCTCTAGGGCACTGTTCTCCAAGAAAAATAGGGTTGAGTTGTACTAGGTTGAGAGAACAGCAAAAGGTCTTATTAGAAACCTAGAAACACAATGCAGAAGACGACGAATAAAATAACAGGGCTGCTTGAGACGAGAGGACTTTCTGCTGTGGCACATAGGATGGCAAGAGAGATGCACTGATTAAAAAAAGGAAGGCTCAGGTTAGAGATCAGGAAACACTTTTCTAATGATAAAGTGGGGTCACACAGGAACAAACTGAACCATGGCATGTCCACCACTGTAGGCTCTTGAAAGGTATGTGGGAGTATCTGAGATGTTGCTGAGTCCGGCTGACAGCAGAGGGATGGTCCCCCCAGCCTATAGATAGGGTCAGATGGCTACATCCCAGTCTGCGTCCCCAGGGATTGCTCAAACCAGTTTTTGAGTCTCATAATTGCCTCTCAGCAATTACATCAGAGCAGGAGAATTCTGCAGTGGAAGGACCCAAAACACAAGCAAGCCTTTCTTAGAATCTCTTATGGTATACCATCTCCTTCAACAAACTAGTTTCTGAGAGGCCCATCCTTTAACATCCAGCTGCCCCTCTTTGTGATACAGGGAGCTGGGGTCAGTGCTAGAGGGTCTGAGGATCTTCACAGGGACATTGCAAGCCTGGGAGGCATATTCAATGGGCTGGTGTATCAAGCCATAATCACTAGGCTAAGCTCATTTCATTAGGAATGGAGCGAAATAAGTCTTACTTGGCAAAAACATTTCACCCAAATCAAAAAGTGAGTCAGAACTAGAATTAAAAAAGAAAAAAATTACTGTCAAGATCTCTCTGCTTACCCCATACATTGCAGCCTCTGTTACAATGCACATACTGGACAAATAAAGTCTCTGAGAACCTATTTTCTGAAGAAATATATAAGCTTTGAGTCAAAAGAGGTTAAAAGCAGGCTTAGGGTACAGCTCTAACAACAACCTCAAAAAAAAAAAAAAAAAAAGCAGAAAATAAATTTGTGATTTTAGGAGGATTTTTTTCTTCTATTTCAAACCAAAACAGTGTTTTAACATCCATTTTCAGCCAATACTGTTAGTGTATGCTGGCAACTATAGTCCATCTCACTCAAAAAAAAAAATTGCAGACAATTGGTAAGTTAGTCTCTTGGGGGATTTAAAATGCATGGTGTGCAACCCGGTTATCAAAATTCATAAAGGAATGACTGTGCTGTAAGACTTTTCAGGGGAGATACAATACATTCTGCTCACACTCAAGAGCGCGAGTGTGGCACAGCCAGCTGGGTTTTTAAATGCCTACCATTGTGGTTTGCTCCATCCATCAGTCAGTCAGCTCCCAGATAAAGTTTCTTGCAGCATTCATTTCTGGGCTTTAATGCTCTTAAGAACCAATGAACTGTTGATTATGGGGGTGCCTCAGACTGTCAGAGGGTTTCTTTTACCCTTGTTACATGGCTTAGATGGTGGTGGTGGTGAAATAAGCAGACAAGAACAAACTTAGGGAACATCTAAAGACCATGAAAGGGCATATTTTCAACACAGACTCCCACACGGCCCTTTTGCAGAACTTGCAGACATGTCTATTTGCATTTGGCAAGTGAGTAAATGAACAGAGATGACATTTTATGTAGGCATTTGCAGTTACTTCTTTGTTGTACACAAAGAAGTTGCACAACCATGCAGTTTTCTGCATGCAAAATGGATGCAATGGCGAATTCTTCAGGTGCACTTAAAAATGTTGTTAAAAACCTGCATATGACTCTTTCAACATGGAATTCACTGTTCTCACTTCCACTTCTTCCTTACCTCACATCTTTAGCCAGAAACATTAAAAATACACAGAGCTCATAGAGAAGCAGCAGCCTCAGCTCTGAATCTCTGTGTTTTTCTGTGTTTGAATAAAACGTTTAATGTTACTTGAGCTGGCGAGAAAGGTGGGGGGTGGTGTGTGTCTTAGTAGAAATTAATGTTTTGGTTGGCTGGACAAGCTCAGGAAATTTCTGTAGTGAGTATGATGAGAGAGGATGTTTGGCAAGATGTTTTCCAACAGCTGGTACAGGTGAAAGATTAGGGGGAAAATATGCTTAAGAGCCTTTTCCCTGGTTTTCTACTTTGTGCCCCTCTTAGACATACAAGCAATTTTAGAGTCTAATCCAAATCTCCCCAAAATCCATGGGTCTCTTGCCACTGGCTCAGTAAGACTTGAAACAGGCACTCCAAGTGTTGTTTTGGTTGATAAAAATATTTTGACATTCCTCCCCACCCTCTCAAACACAACTATTTTGGGAAGAAGGAGAAGATACTGGCCTCTCTGCAGTCTGGGCTCATGGAAACCACCCAGGTGACGCTGCCCATGGTACGACCAAATGATGTGTCAGGGTGCCAGTGTGGCAGGTGATGGGGTGAGGGGTACCACTGGTTCCCGCCTTCTTGCATGGGTGGGGCATGGGGGAAGAAAGGCCGCGAAGGTCATGGACCTTCAAACTGCCTGATGGCGAAGGTGGTAGGCACATGGCAACATGCTTGGATATGTTGTCATATACTTTGTGGGACATAAAGGATGGGCATGGTCCTTAGCTGATGCCTTTGCCTAAGGCTCCTCGCTAAAGCCTGCTGATGCATTGAGAGGACAGGATCAGGCTTTAAAACTCAACATAGTTTATTATACAGAGAGTTTCCAATGATTGTCTTCATCCCATTCACTCAGCAATACAGCTCTGCTACACCATAAACACTTCAGAGTATCCCTGATGTATTTGGTATTTGTAATATATAGAGACTTGCAAAGTGAACATTTACTGACTCCAGCATTGCTTTTGTGTAGTTCATTATGAAGGTCAGAATTATATAAATCTACACAAATTGAAACAGCCTTTTGGCATGGCTCTGACATTTGAACCAAGTTAATAAAAACAATGATATATAGTATTGGGGTATCATTTAATCTTAGGAATCCATAGTGAGCACAAAGACCAAAATAAACTCTTGCAACACACATGTTTATTCACATATTAAGATTCCCTGAGACTGTTCTACATTACTGACTTTCATATACTTGGAAAATAAGAAAGCTTTTTCATATTCATGCTCAGTGAGTGAAAACACATCACTCAGGAGACCATCTGCTTCTCTCTGGAGTGCGGATCTTGACCTTAACATGTCGGGCTGCATACAAACTCTGAGGGGAAAAGATGTATTTGGGTGCTTCAGCACAATCTTAAGAGCATGGATAGCATGGATAATTCAGTCAGCATTCACGGGATTCAGTATTAGTTCAGCTGCAGCCAAAATTATGGGAGACAATCCAAGTTTTCACCTGTCTGCCTTGGTACAAATATTCTGCCACAACCCATTTGCCATTTTACTCCAAACCAGCCAAACCTGGGTCCCCAAGAAACAGATGAGAGTTTTGCCACTGACTTTCCTGGGATCAGGATTTAGCCTGCAGCAAGGAAAAGGGAAAAAAAAAAAAAAGAAAGAAGAAAACTAGAGGCAGCAAGTCCATCTGGAGAGTGGCAAGCTGCCCACCACCTCAGTGCCCGCAGTCAGCACAGCCCGAACAAAGGCAGGCGAGGGGAGAGATGTGGTTTGGGAACACACCACTTTAACTCCCCCAGGGCTCACTGGGCTCCCAGGGTGCGGGGGCTATACACAATATGCAGTGCCTGCTTGGGCAGCCTCTCTGGAGGGAGCTACTTTCTCTTCGGTCAGTTTAAGTGGAGAGCTGGAAGAGGCAGCCCCATAAGTGCTACCAGCTCTGAGGGGCTGCAGAATTAAAGCTGAAAAAGAGCGGCTGGGTCGGTGGGAGGAAGGAGCTGCCTGTAGGACATCTTGCAGCTCGAAGTGTCAAGGTGCTTTGGCTTGTAGGGCTGTGCAAGGAGAGGGATCTCAAAATCCTTTAACATTTTCAAAAGCCATGTTTCTTCCCAAGGCTGAGTCCTGAAGGGACTTTTGAAACAGGTCCCTGACAGATGCCTCCCTGCTGAGAACATACCCACTTCTCCCTGGGCTGTTACGACGACTGTGAAAGAGCATTTTGAGAGGGACTGGATGCAATGGGAACAAAGGTGCCATTCTGGGGAGCAATCCTGGAAGTTCAAGGGTATAAAGATCACAATGCACAACATGAACCCTAGAGCTTTGCTGCAAATTAATTTCTGACTTGGGGTTCAACAGCTGAGGCTGAACCAAAGCAGGGTTATCCTAGATGGGATGACTCCAGCACAGGTACATATACTGTAGGTAGCCTGGGTAATAACAGGAGGAGGAGATGTGGCAGAAACCCTCCAGGGACTTGAAATATTCAGGTAGCAGTTCCCTGCTGCCACATCTTCACTGTGTGGTTACCTAAGCCAGAGTAAAATTACCTTGAGCAACTTGCACTTTGCTGGGGCAAAATTATTGCTGCTGACTGCCATTCCAGGATTCCTTCAGGTCTAGGCTATCATTGGACTGTCTTAGTGCCAAGATACAACCCACCTGCCTTGAAACCACTTTGCTGTTCAGGTGGTGTGATATGGGACTAGAAGGACTTTATAGGCAGCAGAACATGGAAGAGAAAAAGGGTCGTTTTAGCCTGACTCAGGGTAAAGGCCTAACCTAGTCCCACTACAAAACTTAGTTGAATGCAACTGTCAATGTCAGTGAGAAAACTGCTCATAGCAGCTACTTGTGTATACCACGAAAAGAAGAAAATTAGAGGTAGTAAATCTACCAGGTTGTAGCTATTGTTTCTTCTATACGTGCTCAAGCCAACCTTGACACTTGCTCCTAATGTTATGAAAAGTCCCATAGTGAGCTACATGTATTGAAGAACACGAGAACATGATCAAATCCCATATATGCATGAAAGGACCACGCTTTCTTAGTGGCACAAGTAAAATGATAGCAGAAAAAGGCACCTCTCTTCTAGTCTCAAAAAGGAACTAACAGCCAGCATGGATTTATGAAAGGGAGGTCCTGCCTCACTAACCTGGTCTCCTTCTATGATAAGATGACCCACTTAGTGGATGAGGGGAAAGCTGTGGATGTTGTCTACTTGGACTTTAGTAAGGCCTTTGACACTGTCTCCCACAGTCTCCTGGAGAAGCTGTCTGCTCACAGCTTGGACAAGCGCACTCTGTGCTGGATTAAAAACTGGCTGGATGGCCGAGCCCAGAGAGTGGTGGTGAATGGAGTCAAATCCAGTTGGTGGCCGGTCACGAGTGGTGTTCCCCAGGGCTCGGTGTTGGGGCCGGTCCTGTTCAATATCTTCACTGATGATCTGGATGAGGGGATTGAGTGCACCCTCAGTAAGTTTGCAGATGACACCAAGCTGAGTGGAAGTGTCAGTCTGCTGGAGGGCAGGAAGGCCCTACAGAGGGACCTGGACAGGCTGGATCGTTGGGCTGGAGCCAACAGTATGAGGTTCAACAAGGCCAAGTGTGGGGTCTTGCGCTTTGGTCACAACAACCCCGTGCAACGCTACAGGCTTGAGGAGGGGTGGCTGGAGAGCTGCCTGGAGGAAAAGGACCTGCGGGTGTTGGCTGACAGCCAGCTGAACAAGAGCCAGCAGTGTGCTCAGGTGGCCAAAAAGGCCAAGAGCATCCTGGCTTGTATCAAGAATAGTGTGGCCAGCAGGAGGAGGGAGGTGATCGTGCCCCTGTACTCGGCGCTGGTGAGGCCACACCTTGAATACTATGTGCAGTTTTGGGCCCCTCACTACAAGAAGGACATTGAGGTGCTGGAGCATGTCCAGAGAAGGGCAATGAAGTTGGTGAAGGGTCTAGAGAACAAGTCTTATGAGGAACGGCTTAGGGAGCTGGGGTTGTTTAGTCTGGAGAAAAGGAGGCTGAGGGGAGACCTCCTCGCTCTCTACAACTACCTGAAAGGAGGTTGTAGTGAGGCGGGGGTCGGACTCTTCTCCCAAGTAACAAGCGATAGGACGAGAGGAAATGGCCTCAAGCTGCGCCAGGGAAAGTTTAGGTTGGATATTAGGAAAAACTTCTTCACCGAAAGGGTTGTCAAACATTGGAACAGGCTGCCCAGGGAAGTATTTGAGCCTCCATCTCTGGAGGTATTTAAAAGAAGGGTAGATGTGGTGCTTGAGGATATGGTTTAGTGGTGGACTTGGCAGTGATAGGTTAGTGGTTGGACTCGATGATCTTACGGGTCTTTCCCAACCTTAACGATTCTATGATTCTAAATAGATGCACCAAGTGAATGTTTTCTCGTACGAGCATCTACAGTGGCACCTGGGGATCTAGAGGAGAAGCACCTCCAGAGACATAACCTTAAAGATATTGATTCAAGACACAAAAATAACTTCCATCCAGTCTATGAGAAGCCCAAAGGGAACAAAGCATTACCTGGTAATAGTTATAGTGAAAGACAGCTTTCTCATGATGAGAAACCAAAGGAAACAGCTGAGCTGCGATGACAACACACAGTCTTTGGGGACTAAAAACTATGAACTGGAATATCAACCAACCAAGAAGTGTGAGACTCTAGAAAACTCATGCGTGAAAGAGAGAGGGGAGGCTGGTGTCCCAGTGGGAAACCACCAGAAATATTGTCAAGAGAGCTGCAAAGCACTAAAGAAACACCTGGAAGAAATACAGGTATAAAGAACAAGGGATGTCTTGACAAAGACCCTGGAAAGTATTTGAAAATCAACATGCAGGAAGAGTCACATGCTGCTAGACTCATAAGGTGATGTTTGTGGGGTGGAGGAGACAGAGCAGGAGAGTGCTCCTAAGAGCATCTGACTAAGGGGATGACATGGAGGGTGTCAGCCACAAGGAGATTGGACATGTGGAAAAAATAGAGCCCTCTGGAGTTTTCAAAGTGTCTCTTTGTAGGAAAAAAGGAGAGACTTGGGAAGGGTCTTTGGCTTTGCCAAATACCAGTACAGAACCTGGCATCCCGTGCCTGTAGCCCAGGGTCTGAGGTGCTATGGGAGATGCCCATTCAGCTGCTCAGCTGCAAGAACAGTGGCAGCTGTAGCAGGACAGAGCACTTTGCTGTTATCCCCAAAGGGACAGTGACAAAGGAGAAAGATTGATGACATCTTTCCAGCCCACAGAGCAGTTCTGAGCCAACTCCCAAAGCTATCCCAGCAGTAATCAGAATTAGGGCTCAGGAAGGGTCCAGAGCCAGGTTTTGATCATGTCCTGTTCCTGCCATGTTATTAAAACCAGGAGGGAATAAATTCAGTCAAAGACTTTGTGAACTAGTTTTGTTGATTTGGCAGCTTGAAATGATTCCAGGGGAATGGCAGGTCGCATGCCTGAACGTGCACAGGAAGGACCGAGCAGAGGGAGAAGGAGCTAGGATGTCTCCTTCTCCATGCAGTCTGTAGAGGCAAAGCCTGTTCATCCAGAGATACCCTTTACTGAGAAGACAGTAGCAGAATATCCACTTTGAATCAGAAGGCCAAATCTTGGCAAGCGTGGCCTGCTCATCAGAATGCTGTGTCTGAAGTTACATGGGCACGTTGAGGCTTTCAGCACTTAACTTGGGAACAGAACAGGGAATAAATATCCAGGGGCCACAAGGGTGTAGCTGGGGAGTTGAATTGACCCAAATTTTCTTGTTATTATTGTTGTTATTGTTTTTTTAATAGTTCTTATTACAGCATACAAAGGATCTGGTCTTGTCCCAACAGCAAAACTGGCCTCTTTTGAAAACCCAGTCCCCCATGGCTGTCAGGATTGGAAAGCTGTTGCACAGGCTAAAATTTGTGTTTTGACATTACAAGTTTGGAAAATTTTAGAGATGAAATGAACCAGAGCCGACAGGGTGTGGGGAAGAAAGAGGGGAAGGAGTTAAAAAGGTTACAAAATTGTAGATATGAAACGGAGGAGAGTTAACTATTTATCACAAATCACATTTGATAAAATGCAGAAAGTATTCTGGTTTGGTTTCTGATTTCATTTCCCATTTGAAGTTGAACTGAACTACTAAAAATGTGCTTTTGCTGCAGGAGGTAGGTCAAAGCCTGCAAAGGAATGCAAGAAAGAAATACCCTTCAGATTATAAATACTGGCGGCATCAGTCATTAGCTGTAGTGAGGTCTTCACTCTGCCTAGTTTGTAAATTAATTCAGAATAGATTTTGAACATGAAAAGCAGGACATGCTCTATTCTAAAATGAGACACAGGAACACTAAAGAAAATGACAAGATTAAAATGATCTGTAGACGGCTCCCTGTGGCCAGACCAATAGGAACATTAGGCATAGAATTAGCTTAAAATTAGCTGTAGTTTTCATTCAGAGCTGGCATGGCTTAGAGTCATTAGCCACTACGCTCTGTGTCAGCTGCTGCAGGACCTGCTGAAACCTGGGTCTGGCATTTCAGCATCCTGGCCTGCCAAGCCTCTTTCTACAGAACAGGGCAGTTTTGCAAGAAGTCTTTGCAAAATATTTTAATAATGAAAACTTTAAAAATACACAGCTGTTTTGTAAAACCCTCGTAACAAAGACCCCTTTGAGATCAGCTCCACACAGGCTTCATAGTGGATGTGCTACCATCAGTACTCTCAACAGAGACATTATGGAGCCTGGCATTCCCTCTGTGCCTCTTTCACCCCCCGGGTCCCCTGCCTGGACCTTGTTCCTTTCAGGCACTGCTGCCTGCTCAAATCCCTGCTTCAGCCCCTTTATTTGGGTGACAGCAACTGCTTCCAGATGTTAGGCACATTTGCCCCTCAGGGCGACCTCCTCAGAGGGCTACTTGTCTTGCCTTGCTGCTGCTGTGGCTCAAATAGGACAAGCTGGGTCATCATTTGGGGTGAAATTCAGTTCCCAGCTGAACTGGGTAATGCTGAGGAAAGAGAAGTCCCTGGGACCTACAAAAACCTGGGTACCGTTTAACTCCCAGATGAGCGTCTGAGAGCCTATGGTTTTAATTCAGCCTTTCTGCACATGGACCAACATCTGTTTGCATGCTGGGAGCATGGTACAGGGTGCTGCTGTGCCTGAGACCTGCATATTAGAGGTTGGCATCAAGCTGGATTCCTCAATCATTGTTACCGACAAGTGTTTAGTGGAATCCATTTTCCAGAGTGAATAGTTTATTGGGATTTTAATAGTTGCAGGGAGTTCATTGCTGTAAATAGGGTAGTGCCTGACTAGGAAATCTATTTATGGTACTTTTATTACTGCAGGGAACATGGGGATTCAGCTTTTCAGTGTTACAAGTATTTCCCTTAAGTGGTCATTAGAAGAAATAACTCCTAGATTCACAAGCACTGGTATCTGTACTTAAGCTGTGTTTCCAGTAAGTTTTAATGACAAAAGAGAGAAAGCTGGCCAAGGCAGCATGATGACGGCTTTCGCTCTCCTAGGGAACCCAGGAGGAATTTCCCATCAGTTTTAGCAGAAGCTGGCTGCTACCATCCTATGCTGCCATACCTCCTCACTCTAGCACCACAGGTGGATGAGGTGGGAAACATGAACCTGCAAGGAAGGAGCTGCATGGGGAGGAACCAGCATCTCCCAGACATGCACAGGATAAAATTATTGTTTTGCTCTTCTGTGGCGCTTCTTATGAGAAAATGAGGGTCCTGAAAATGAGTAGGGTGAGAAAAAAATGTGGTTATTACTTGGTTGAACTAAAGCCCTGTCTAGCTTAGTATCCCATCTCTGAAAGTGACCAAAAGCACTCCTCAAGTGAGAGAACAGAAGAAGCATATACAACTCTCCCCCGAAACATCCTGCCAGACTCAGCAGTCTGCATCCTAGGGACTCCTGGTGGCCCCTCGCCAGAGGAGATTTTCTCACCAACTGTTGTGGTGGGTGCTGGCTTGAGGAGCTGCTTAACAAGGCTTTCAGGTGGGCTACAACGAGCTGAGAGCTGCTGAGCTGAGATCTGGGTGTTTTGTCAGGTTTCACTTCATCCATAACCCCTTTCACTTCCAGCGCTTGAAGCTGTCACTCTGAGCATTTACCTTACACCTGGACAAGGGAGATGTTGCTTTGTTCAAAGCATGAAGGCTGGCTACAGTTCAGCCATGTGGCCATGGCTGAAATGGGTAACTTGGGCACATTGCAGCACCTGGTGATCACCCTGAATGGGGTGCACGGGGACCTGGGTTGGGCCCACACTCACAAGGATGTTCCAGGCATTGAGAGGATGCCCAACCCACTGGGACACCCAGGCCAGCAGGACTGGGGCGGCTGAAAGCCAGAACTTTACCTCTCACAAGCACCAGTTGAAAGTCAACCTGCCAGGAATTGGCAGTGGGAGCATTTCGCCCATAGTTCCTGGTTTTTTCATAGACAAAGGAGTGGAAGAGGCTCAGCTTCATCTGATCTGCCTCACTCCCAGGGCAATAAGGAGGATATGACCCCTGACATGTTATTCTCACCTGCTCTTGAAGATGAGTGGAAGAGAGAGCCACAGCCTCCCTAAGCAGGCTGTGTTTCATCACCCTCATAGCTGGAAGTTGCTTTGTAACATGGAACCCAAATCTTCTTTGCTGCAAATTAAGCTAAATTCCTGGTGACCGTTTCCTAACAGCCACAGGGAACACTTTTAATCACTGTTCTCTTTGTTACAGACTTCGCATTCTGGAAAATGTATCACATCCCTCTTTGTCTCTTGTCATCCAGAAAAACAAACCCCATTCCCTCAACCTTTCCTTGTAGGTTATGTTTTCTAAACCTCTTCTTGCTGCCTTTTGGGTTCCCATCAGGGTGTCTGCTTATTAAAATAGAAGCTTAATTTCACAAATGTTGCTGCGTCACTTGGCACAGCAGAAAATAATAACAAACACTATACTGCCACTAGAAAATCCATTATAAGATCACAGAGTGAAGAGATAGGGGGGATCTCAAGAGACCATCCAGTCTGTTTCCTTGAAGGGAGGCAAGTTCAAGTGAGTCAAGACAATCCCTTAAGATTTGTCAGGTCAATGGTGGCAACTTTCAGTGGTGGCATGCTTCCAGTTTCCTGGCAGCCTGCCCCACGGTTTTTACTGTCCTTGTATGAGTTTGTTGTACATTGATACAACTGTAAGTATTAAACACAGTAAAAATATACATGGACATTCTTAAAGAATATTTAAAAATGGTGTATGGCTATTGAGCTCCAAATCAGAAAAGACTCACGGGTAATAGAAGCATAATAAGGATAGATTTTCCAGCTGTGAAGATGGAGGGGGTTTTTATTTTGATTTTTTTCCTTATTCCTGTAATTTACTACTCCTTTCTTTTCTCTTTCAAATATTGCACTACAGTATATGCAGGAAATAAAGACGAGATGGATAGATAACACCTTTAAAGACCCGGCCTCTACACACAAACTGTGATACATAATTTGCACTTTACTTGGCACTTTCTTGGCAGGATTTTAGCCACAGAGCAATTTTTCATGCTGGAGGTGGCAAAATGGCAGGGATTTCTGGCAGAGAGCAAACTAATTCTCCCTGCCTTCCCCTTTTGTTTGGTTCTAGACTGATTTCACCCAAAAACAGATGAAAAAAATAGCTCCTCTTCTTGTCAGTTCCCTGCCACAGATACATTGGCAGGACTGTCAGTTGTACTGAATATTTGCCAGGGTTTCCCTGGGCCTGAAGCCCAAGAGGGGTTTCTGCAGGATGCAGTGACAGAAGACCTTCTGAAGGTCCCAACAGGAGCAGGCTGGAAGTTTCATACAGGCTCAACATGTTCCCTCAAAGCTGTGATGTTATACCACCATTTTCCTTTCAGGGAACCACCCTGTGCACTAGTCCATGCACACGGACCCTTCGTCCCAGACAAGGTCCTGTCCAAACCACTTCTCCCTGCCCTGTATTTACACTGGGGTCTCAGGCCAGCAGATGCCACCTGGCCCAGCATGGTCAGGGTGGAAGCATTATCCTACAGGCTTTGGCACCGGAGTGCGGCACATAAGCCCTGAAAGGAGAGATGCCAGCCACCTGTGCCGGGCTGCTCTGGCTCTTGTTCAGCTATTTCATTATTACCCCGCTCATGAACAGAAATGTTTCACTCCACAGGATTTCCTTGCATGGATCCTGATGTCACCTCTGTCCCCTGCACAGAGGTGAGGAGTTTCTACCAGGAGAATCAATGTGGAAGCATAGGAAAAGAGGAGCTTTTGCTTTAACCAAATAGGTCTTTCAAAAGCTGAAGCTAATGAAGACCTACTTAACAACTCTTCATATAGCTCTGATAAACAAAATGTTTCCAACTGGAATTTAAAAAGCTGAACATAATAATATGAAGAGGGAATAAGAGCTTCCCCTTGTCAACTGGCTACTAACAAAAGAAAAATATGAGGAGCGAATACTTAGAGAAAAGACCAACAGCGCTGTAATATAATTAAAACCATTAAAAATGCTGTACTCTGGTTTTGCTTCCTGAAGCAGTATGTTATTTTTCTTTTTTAAGCTGTCACCACATTTAGATACCATAAGGAATAAACTAAATCAAGACAAACCTCCATTTCAAAGTTGGAGAATTTGACAGAAATATTAACTTAAAATTCAGTAACTAGCAGATGATGCTCGATTAACTGCAGTCATCAACTTCTCTCTTTTTATTTGTTGATAGCAGGTATTCCTCAGGTATATAAGCAGCACTGAAGTGGAAGATGAATGTAGGGACAAGGCCAAAAGAAAGCACCCACCGAAAACCTGCAATTATAGAAACTCAAAGGGCCTCATTCAGCAAAGCATTGAGTCACATCTAGAATGATCCATGTATGTGTAACTTAAGAGTATGCAAGATTGCTTTTTTTCATTTGGCAGCCTTTCTGACAGAGGCAATGCAGCCTTCCTGTCCCTTGCTATCATATACCAAAGTTTTCCTGATGCTGTGGAGGTGATGTAACTCTGACATGTGAGCAGAGATTCCACTTGCCAGCAAACTGCATGGGGCCACCCTTCTATTAGAGACCTGTAAATATGAAACAAGGGGCTGCAGGACTGAGCCTACTCATTAATTTACCTCTTTTACTTTTTCCTACTTGAGAAAAACGTAGTCTAGTGGCATTGGGGATGGGACCGGAGGGCAATGCACAAAGCAAGGAACGTTCACAAAAGTTATTGTATGTACAGTCATAAAATTTTAAGCAATAAACCATGAAAAAATGGAAAAATGTATTAACTGCATTCCTGGTTAGACAAGAAAAATTGCCAGTTAGCATTTTTGAGCCTTGCGAAAAGCATATTATTTAGTAATGTCAGTCAACCTCTTCCCCAACACCTTCTGAAAACTCAAAAAAGCAAATTGAGATATCTGTCAGGACACTAATAGCAGATTTCTCACTGTACTTGTGGCAATACACAGTGATCCAGACAAACAATACTGAACATCCCAATTGCTAGCTTCCCAAGGGTGAACAGCACTGTTACTTGCATCACTCTTCAGGGCCCCTGGGCATTGCAGAGATGAAAACTGGATGCATCAGATCTGGCACAAACTCTTCTTAAGATCTGAAGACATAGATTTCTCCTTTCTCATCCTACACCCTCACAAAAGAGAAGATGCAAAGAAATACAAGAAATACCCTGTAGACAACTCGTTCAATGATAGGAGATAGGGGCAACAGTATTGACACAACCATACAGTCCCAATATATTCAGTGTATTGTTAGAAGATAGAAAAACAGTTGAAAAAAGTCTTCTCAGCTTGGCTAATTACCATCAATTGGCTGTGTTTTGGCAGACTATGCTGCAGATCTGTGTTTTGCACAGGAGCTTTATAGAGCTGGTGGTAGTGCGATAGAATAACAAAACAGAAATTAATGCTCCTTTTCAAGGGGAATATAGTTCACAAAATGTTGTCTCTGCAACTCAACCTTATGAGCCAAAAGCTGAGTTTACCATAAGCCCTTGGTATACTGTGCCCTAATATTACTCAGAGACGTATTGTTGATCCAAGGGCCGTGCACGGATTCCAGGCTGACAATATGAAGACAAGTTTCTAACTAATACAAATGATCCCTGGCACCAGCCTAGCAGACAAACACTACAGACGTGCTCAGTCAGAGATTCACAAACCTGCCCACTGAACTCCTCAGAGGCCAGATTTGTTCTCCGCTATGTAACATTGAACCATTTCAGCTACATATGAATCCTTGCATGTAAGACCTGCAAAGCAAAACATCCTCCTCTGCTTTTTCGGTTTGCTACCACCCTGGTTTAAGTGACATTTGGACCTTTCAGCTGACAGCAAGAATATTCCATCAGTAGGACTGGATCCTTTGCCTCAACATTGCCAGTTTAAACAGGAAAAGGCCCAGCCAAGGCACCCAACAGGATCCAAGATCGAATCCTGAAAGGTGCCTTCTCTGGCCTGGTGCTGGAGAGGAACCTCAGCCACTACTTTTTCCATGGGGATAAATCACAAAACAGTGGTAGGAAAGACAAGCCTGAGGATTTTGTCTCAGGGGAAGAAGGTACTAAAGAGTGTTTGTGGTAAAATAGTCTAGCAGAGCACTTTGTGTCTCTCCTGACCGCAGATGAAATGATGGGGCCAGATGTGTCTTATGGGCCACCGACTAGAGAAAACTGGTTGTGAACCTTCCTTGGATCAACATGAAAGAAGCCTAAGGTTATGGGGTACCAAAGCTGCCAATAGATGAGACTCTTTGATGTTTTTTATGAAAAAATGGGCAGAAACATTTTAATTTTCACATTAGCATATTGTGTTGTGGGTTTTTTTCCAACTGACTCTGTGATTGTTGATATTAATTAAAGTGAATGGTAGATTATTTTCTAAAGGCTATAATTTAAACCAGTAGTTGAATATAGACTTGAGTGTAACATTCTTCAGCTCAAACCACAAGGTATGCAAGCTGGGAATGAACTCTATTTTTTTCCTGTTGAAGGACAGATTAAATATTTTTTTATTAATTCTAATGCTAGCAAAGAAAGTAAGATCCCCATTTTTCCTCCGATTTCTCTGTACACTTAATTGATGTATTCTACCAAGCTGTCAAGCTGCTTTAAAAATCCATTCTTTTTCATAGAAATATTATCCTCCTTTTATTAGTTTGAGTTGATAAATGGATCAAGAGACTTTGAGGGTATTGTGTACTGTCAACGGAATACATCTTTCAGATGCATCCACTGCAATGGAGCTGAAAAAATATATATCATGAAACACTTAATAAAAAAGATACACAGATTTGTCTTTTACAAGATCACGGGACTTGAGTCTATCTCCAGGGAGGAGTTCCAAGATGAGAAAGAAAATACATAGTTCAAAAGCCCATGTTTTCAATTTGCAGCCACATGGTTTAAATTATCCCTGTATTTATTAAGGGCGCTAAATGGGCAGCTTGACTTAGGGGAAAGGGTCATTCAAGTTGAGAAGAGTCATGTTTAATCCCTCAGCTAGCTGCAGGTTAATTGGGCTGTAAGATGCTGAATGTTCTGTATACTGCGTGTGTTAAAATACCACATAAGACACAGCTGGAAGGTTTTTGCCATTTATTGTTGTATATTGTTTTTAACTTCTATATCTCTCCACTGTAAAAAACAACAGAAAATTGCTAAACACCTAGTCTGGAGGCACAGTGATCCTATATGCCACGCAACCTATCATGTCATCATCCCTTGCACTCCATTTTTCGCATGCGTGTACACTCTGTGTTTAGTGGTCATCTCCTGATTTCCCTGACACTTGGTGTTGTGGGTTTTCATGTAATCAGAACCACAAAGAAGCAGTGTAAAATGTCTTTTCCACTGTGGCCTAGAGATAGTAGGTTTTTGGATATTCCATATACCTACCTGTGAACTTGCTAACTCAGCATTTCAGGAGGGAAAAAAAGAAAATTAACCAAAATCCAAGGAGCAGAAGGTAAAGAAAACAAAAGAGCCTTTCCAAATGGGCAGCAAGATGAATTCTAAAGTGTTTCCTGTAGTACATCCATTGATATGAAAACAAGTAGCTATTGATTATCAAGGCAGTTTATCCAAAAGTCACTGTTCTTTTATTTTGGTGGTTCATCCACAAACAAGCCCTGGTGGGAATTTAAAATGTATTTGTTTTTCTACCTATCTGTTAGTTCACCCAAGCAATAGCCTGGATTTTGCCTATGAGATGCAAACGGATAGTTGCAAATATCCAAAAGGCCCACTGTGTTTGATGCAAACCTGAAACATGATGCTTCAGTTCTTCAGTCAGGCTGAAGCGAAAGTCTGTGGAAACGGGTGAGATGGGCACTCACATCCAGCTTCAGCGCCTGAATGTGTTCAAGGAGTAGGAAAAAACCCAGAACTCAGAGGATTTCTGAGCATGGTCATGTCTAAAGTAACTTTTAAATTCAAATAAATATTTGTGGGAAAACTGCTTCCCCTATACTCCTAGCACTCATAACTTAATTATAGTAGCCGCCAGGCATCTTTAACTTCCATGACCAGCAGATCATTCTGGGTCTCAGTGACCTTGGCAGTTATAACAGGGTAATATTTTCACAAGGATGAAATGTTCTTGAATACATTTCTCCAATGTGCTGGTGTTCACAGGCATTTCTCAGCAGATCTGACCTGAAGTGCAAACATAATTCTTCAGTTTCACCTAGAGGTTTATTGACAAAGTCCAGAAAACTCAAGTTCCCCTTCCTTTTGCTGAAACTCACCCTCTGTGAGAAGGCAAAGCTGTTGGTATTCTTCCTTTGAGCCTTCCATTGTCAGTGGAGGTCTGGACCCAAGGCCTGAGCCCTGGAGCCTGTTAAAATCATCAAGTGGCCACTCATTTAAATATGAAGACAGTGGACAAGAGCAAGGGGGAAAACATGTAAGAACAAAATAATTTGTTTTTTCAAGATATTTCAGTGTAATGTTTCATGTAAAATTTCTCCTAAAGCTCATTGCAGACATTTGTCAATAGAGTTCAATGAAGAAACCCAAGCGGGTGGGAATTAATATCTTAAAAATGCCACTCTTTCACTAGGACTTAAAGCAATAGTTGCAAAATGAAGGAATTAAATAAACAGCTTGAGAAAGATGCAGTCACCAAAACCTCTGCATTCTTTTGTTGGTGAATAAGCTCCTACTCTACACTCAGGCAATATCACTTATGCATAGTTCCTCTCAAAACATCACGTCCTGTTTTATCAAACTAAAGAAATCTTATGTTAGAAGAGCTTGAGCTCATTTTTCCACTTTGAGTCATGCAAATGCAAATCCTTACCTTTAAATCATATTGATCTGAGTTGTCTATGAAATTGTCAGGGAAGCTTAAGAAGGCCAACTATTTGCATTCTGATTACATTTGTCTCTTTTAGAGAATTAATGTAGAGCTTACATTTCCAAATGCCATATTTTGGCTAAGTTTGGATAGCCTTCCTCTGCTGAAAACACTCACATTACTCCTTGAGAAATCGTGGTAGTATCATATAGCAAGCATATCAAGATGCAGGCCTTAAGAAAAAAGATAAGGGCTTGCATTCTTTCATGGTGAAAGTTATTTTCTTGGACAATTGAAGACAAAGCCCAAAACACTGGAAATCTAACAAAGGCAAAAAACAGGTCTTCTCAGAAAATGTTTCGACTGATTTTTCAAACCTTTGAGTTTGAACAGATCAAATACTGCCACATATATTATCCTAATCTGTAGGCTTTTATGAAATGGAACAAGAACCCCAAATCAATTTAGCCTTTATATCTAAACCAAAGGCAGATTCATCAACAAAACACAGAAGGTCTCAACTAGCTGAAGTGGTTGCAATGTGCTTAATGGGCTTCAGAAACTTTGCACCTAAACCACAAATCTGGTCTGGTTCACTTTCATAATGTATGGAAATCTTCACCACTGAAAGATTCATTAGCTAATACTAGCTGATACAGAACAAAGACAGGCTTGACCTGCTGGTTTTTGCCTTATACACTGAAGATTTCTGCCCACAGTGCTGGCTTTTCTTGAGAAGAGATAGACAAATTTTATTTAAACAAGGGGAAATAAATCTACTGAGCCTGATTTTGAGTGTCTGATACAATATTTCCAGGAGTGTTTTTACTCAAATGGTGTCCCGACACATCCATCTTGCTCAAAAGGGTTATCTTACTGCTATGACTAGGCAACCACCATAAAAACTACTATCAGGTAACAGCAGTCCAGAAAAACTTTAATGCTCTAGGTTAGTTTGCTAGGTAGCTTTATGAATCTGAAATAGAAACTCGGACATTCCACTAAAGGCAAGATCTGGAGTGCTAACAGTACACTCTGCAACATCTGTCTACTCAGAAAGCTTCAGGAACTTCTGGTAGGAGATAAATATTTACCACTTCAAACCAGGAGACTTGTCACCATGCTCAGAGCTTGCCATTAAATTCCTTGAATCACATCTCATGAAGATTTCAGGAGGTCTAAATCTTCCCATGGGTTCCAAGGTAATTATAACCCTATATTTAGTGTGCCAGTTAAAAGCCAAAGTCATTAGTTTAACATACGTGCTGTGTTACTAGCTGAAATATGTAGGTATCCTAAATTCCATGTAAGCTTGTATTTAAGATAGAATGAGTACCTTGTCCATCAGCGCATTTCACCTTGTTGGCTTGTGGACCCCATTGTCAGGAAATAGTCCAGGAACTTCTTGGATTGCCTGTTGCCCTGCCATGTTACTCACTGAGGTGGTTAAAGTCACCCGTGACAGCCAGGGGCTGCAATCAGCTTCTTCTGGCTCTGTCAGCTTCTCACAGACTGATAAAACAAAAATGAAAAAGCCCAGTGAAACAGAAATCTCAGTTGATGGGTCCTATGACCAACAGGCTTGGGTTTGTGGTCTGATCCTTTTTTTTTTTTTTTTTTTTTTGGAACATTTTAACGACAGCATTTTGGGGAACATGTGTTGTTCTGTAGCCCTTTGGTTCATCTACAGATAACAAAATTACAGTGAGTGTATAGCAAGACTGCTGAGCCCCCTCATTCTCACAGTTATGCTAGAAATTGATAATAATGCTTCAGATAACTCCTCAGGTATAAATTTACATCTCCATGGCATAAGCTAAGTGTTTAATTTTAGCAAATTATTTATATCCCTCTTTGTTACAGCTAATAAAATTCCTGACCCACAACCAAGCATTTCAGATGGGCACAGACAAATACGAATAAGAAGTATTTATCAGCCTTTCTGCCTTTTTCTATCAATGTTCATGATTTCATTATATGTATCTAGCAGTCAGCTTTTACCTGGCAGAGAACTGTTTTGGGTCTTAACAGGCTTTAAAAAATATCTTTTTTTTAACTCCATTAGGATCAGTCCTTTTTTTGTTCTTAGTATATTCTTTAATGTTTTATTGTTTCTCTGTTTAACTAAGGAATTTCTATTGTTGTTGTTCTGCATAACCCTCTTTTGTTGATGGAATCAAGGGATTTGGAACAACTAGCACAATATTCTTGAACAATTCCTGATTTTTCTCAGCGCCTTCCCACTTAAAATACATATGCTCAGTCAGTTAAGCCAGCAAATGCTTTAAGCTTTGGAAAACTGTCCTTATTAAAGTTCCAAATGTGCAGATTTTTGGTCAATGCCCTATTTCATTTGTATAAAGTAAATTTAAATTGCCTGTGATCTCTGGTACTTCAGCAACTGTGCTTTTTGGGTCTGTAACTAACACTTTCTCATTCAGCAGACTTAAGTCCACTATCAAGTTACCTTGTACTGGATACGGGACTTCCTGTTTTGAGAAGACAACATTATTATTTATAGAAACACTAAGGCAATTTGTTATTGGCCACAGGAGATCATCAGCAAATAGCTCTCTGGTTGAAGTCCGTGATAAGTTTCTTGATTGCCTTTTGACTATTGTTGTTATTTCCCACGTCCCCTACAAATTATTAACAGATGCTTAAAGGACAGCTGCTTTTATCTCCTAGAAATTGTTGCTGGGCTATAGACCCTTACCTGTAACCTGTCTTTTACTTCAAGTAACTATGAAAACTGGGCTTTCAGATTTAGGCAACTTTAAATACATATCTGCAGGGTATGAAGAACTAGAGAATAGAGATAGACACACGAGTAGAGACCCCCTGGACACAGCATAACACCCACCTCTGTGGTATGATGAGGTCCAGACGCAACTTATCTCAGTAATCTGGACACTGCACAGGAGATAGTAAGTGTCAACACTGTGAACTTACTAGTTTGGGCCTAGACAAACATGGCAAAATTGCATCTGGGCACTCCCCTTCTCCCACCAGCACACATCTAGCCAGCTCAGGTGTCTCTGCACCCACAGTCACCCAACTTTCCCCATGCTACAGCCTGCAGGATTAACATGGAAGAGTGAGCTCAGATATCTCTGCGTCTGCCAATGTGGTCAGGACCAAAATCTTCCCCTGGCCTTCTGTTTTTCTCCTTCCATCCCTCACCTGAATCCTTGGCTTTCTGGAGCAAAGGCAGAGCATGGCCAAAGACTGAATCGAGAGGGAGAAAAGCTGACAGCACTGGCTGTCTCGTCTTCATTCTTCTTTTTACCATCCAGTATAGACACTGTTTTAAATTACACAAAAATAGCCTGTAAAGCTCTCATCGATCTCACTTGTTCAAATGCAGCTTTTCCACATTAATCATTTACAGTGACACGAGTAAACAATGCCACATGTGGCCACAGCGATGGTGCTCTTCCATTATTCATTCATCCCAAGGTGCATTGGTTTTGTATTGAGTCTTACTCCCTTGTTTCTCTCTTTAAAAAGTTATGTGAAAAAGAAACTGTACAACCACATTTTCTTTTAAGAGTCAAAGACAAGAATATTCAGAGAGCAGTGGATCGCAGACTGCCCTTGCCAAGGAATGGAAAGTGTTGTATTTCAGCTTCCCTGCCCTCATCCTTGCTTTCTCTTTCTGCTCATAAAGATACCTGAACTAGCTGTAGACAATCCTGCTCAAATACTGGAAACAAGGCAGCTTTATTAGCACCGTGTGGCACAATAACTAACTTAACCTGCCTCTAAGCAGTTGCACAGCTATACTTCTTGCTAGTCCCCAAAGCAGCTTGTTGCCTGCATCAAAAGTCTTTTTCTTCTCACCCAGTGTAGATTTTTGGGCTAAGAGAGGGGAGCATCCAGTAGTTGCTCAAGAAAGCCTGCTTCCCACCTTACACTTAGTGAGTTATGCTAAAAAGTCTTGGGCAGGTTTTAACTGCCTGTTCATGACATTACACTGTGCCATTTAGATACGCTTTATACTACTTTTTTTATTTTTAAAATATATTGCAGTGTAGAAAGAGCTTCAAAAGTGGGAGGTTGAATTTCAAACCCTCAAGTGTTCAGATCCTGAGGTGTAGTTTGGACTCCATCCTCACAAAAACCAGCATAAAACCACTCCCCATCACTGCCAGTTCTCCTGATTTATCCAGCGTTTCACAAACGTAAAGCTGGTATTCGAGTCCCAGCTTGGAACGAAGAGACTGAACACAAACCTCAACTTTCATTACTGCAGGAGAAGTTTCCATCCCTCCTGTTTGCAGAGGAAAGTTTGAAAACATGACCTGACTGCACTCGAGCAGGCTCCTGGGGAGGGAGGGGGAGCTGACTCATGATTTTTGCTACCCGGGGATCGCAGTGCTGGGACACTGGCCAGGCGGGAGCAGAATTTGAGACTTTGGAGCCTCATTCATTATTACAACTGTGCTGTTGCTCCGGAAGATGCCACTCTTCACTGGAACGGAGGCCAAAGCAAAATGTTTTGGTTTTGAGGAGAGGTATCCGTCAGGTGTCCTCCCTCCTTCTAAACAAACTTACCTTGGAGATTGCTACATTCAGTGCAACGCATACAGGAGCTCCCTGGTGCCTTGTTCCTCCTTGTAAATGACATTAAGTGATATTATACCAGCACATTTGCCCATGTGTCAGCCCCTTCAGAGGGATGCCTGGCTCCTTCTGCCTGGCTCATTCAGTAGGTCCCCCTCCTAAGGCATAGATGCTGACTGTGGTAATCTCAGTGCCATCATTACTCACAAACTTCCTCCGTCAATCGCGCCTAGCAAAATAACCCAAACGGGCCCATCCATCTATGTGCACTGCCTTTATACAGAGTTCAACATAATGAGAAAACTTGTATTAAAAAAAAATATGACTGCCCTGGTTTTATAAGAAACTCCTAATTAAGGGCATAAAAGCATTAAAAATATGATACTAAAGGGACAGTTAGATAGGTGTGATGGTATGTGGCACTGAAGTATACCAGAACAGCAACAGAACCACTCTGCCCTCATGAATGGGTAGGAAAAAGTAGAGAGAGAGAAAAAATGGTGTCAGCTTCATTTCAGACTATGAAGAAAATTTTTTAAAAAACAGTTGCCAGCACATAAAGGACAGGATTTCCAGTAGGATTCATTGCTGTCTCAACTCTACCTCTGCTGAAGCTGATAAGAATTTAATTACCCATCTTAACGTGTACAGAATTAGGCCAATGGAGAACACCCTTAGAAGTCCCAACCATCAAGCATATTTTGACTGTTTACGTATTAAAGCCAACAGTAACATAAACATGGAAAAAGAAAAATCCTGGTTAGCTGAAAAAAAAAACCCAAAACCTACATTTAAAATGTGTATTCTGTGATTGCAAGAGAAAGAGGTTAGCAGGAATAGGTGAGCAGCAAGGAGCGATGCAAGACTAGCTGAGAGCAGATCATTTTGCTAGAGTTTCAGCTGAACAAAGCATGTTGGTCTATACTACTCCTTCAAAGCACTCAGTACCCTGAGTACTGGCTATGTGCTGGGTGCTGAGCTACTTAATAAGGGATCAGGACTGGTTTTGACAGGCAGGGGTGCTGTACATGCCCAGGATCTGGATTTCTCTTCACAAATTCCATACAGCTAAGCAGCTATCTGGAAATCTGCTTAGGATGAGAAACAGAAGGAAGTGAGGAAGGGCGGGAAGGAGAGAAGTAATTTGTGTGCATGTCTCTGTGTGTGTGTGTGTGTGTGTGTGTGTGTGTGTGTGTGTGTGTGTGTTGGGGTTTTTTACAAGATTGCATTATTTTTCTGGCATTTCATTTCTCGCTGTTGTCCCGACTTTTGGGTGTGGTGGCCTCTGAGCTTTGCCCTGTGTGCCTTTAGGAACAATATTCTCTGGGCAAAACTGCTTTTTCCATTTCATTGCGGCATTGTGGTTATGTATTTATTTCATAAGGAGAGTGGGTTATTTGGCAATTTAGGTTCATATTGTGGGTGTGGTCCGTGTAGATAGTTTTCTTCTGGATTAAATCTTTGCGAACTATTATTTCTGTGGTAGTACACCAGTGAGCAGCACACCATCCTCCTGGGCAGGATTTTATTTTATCTCCCATTTTGTCACCAAATCACCTATTTCATCTGAGTCACCAGCTACACTTTGTTGGGACAGTCCTGGGTCCTTCCTAGGACATGTGGCTTGGCTACCACCATAACCCACCTGAAGCTGAAGCAGCAGCACAGAGCCTTGCACAGGCTGATTTCCCTATCCATTGGCAGCCTGCTAGACCACTCCCAGTACCACAGTGCTCTGTCCAAAACTAGCCCAGGTATCTCTCTCTGCAGAGCATTTGTCTGTGGAGCGTAAACCTACCTGCCCCAAAGGGTGTCTTGTAGATCTGGAGTAAGAAAACAGGGAAGAGGAAGGGACACCGAAGCTGGCAATGGAAAGCCAGAGCAGATGCTGCACAAAGCATTTTTTATGTCTCATGGTCACACAAGGAGCAAAGAAACATCATTTCTGTTCAACCACTGAAGCAAGCATGAGAAGGGGAGTATCTACACCTCCTATGGCAGGTGTTTATGTTGGGAAGGGAGTCTCCCTCTTTACACAGTGGATTCTCTCACTTTCCAGAGTGCAAATAAGTGCTGGAGCATGTTTTGCCTCAGCTGACTATGGGTATGAAGCTAAGGAGAGTAGCCTCTTAATTTAGGTGCTTCAGGTATGTGCCTGACATGTAGTGATGTGAATGTAGTTTTAGATCAAGCACTGCTGAATGATTTCAAAGTATAAATCCCTTTGCTATTCCAAAACACACCTCCTGAAGGGAAGCATTAGGCAAGTGCCCCAAGGTTTGCACTGGTACCCTGTCTGTTAAACATGTTGTGATCATATCATGGGAAATGCAATTTCTAGCCAGTGGATCAGGTCACACCTTGGTGAACCAACTCCTTAGACCCAAACGTCTGGCAAATCTACCAAACCAACCTGTTTCCCATTATATCAGGAGGGGGTAAGGGGTCTCACTGGCTGTACCCCAGGCAGACATCCCACCTGGAGGCAGTGGCTGTGCCTCCAGCACCAGGAACACAACCCAAGGCAAAGCTTTGCCTCTGGCTACAACAGGAACAGCAACTATTGTGGAGCCCTTACTACAGGGAGGCAGTAAAATCACACATATCACACCACAGTATTACAAGCACAAATTAAGTCTGGGCTGAGGCCTTTTTAAAAAAAACATGGCCCATTAGGTTTAATTTAGAATCTCTTTCCTTGCAACTACAGAGCAGATTGACAAAACAGACTTTTTAAATCACCTATGAAACTTCACTCATGACAGGATACCAAAAAGACTCTTTTGTGTTAAAGTGTTAATTATTAAAACATGACTGAATGGTTAGTTCAATTTACAGCATTGCCATTAGAAGGAAGGCTGGAAACAATGCACACATTAAAAGGCTATATTATATGTTCTGTTACTTGGAGAGTCTCTGAAGTGAGAAAAGACAAGTTGCGGAGCCAAGAAATTCTCCACTGGAATGGTGTTAGCTCTGCTTTTCTCTCAGTACAATCTCATTTATCTGAAATGCTACAGGAAGTAAAAACTATTTGGCCAACAAGAGATTCAGATCATCGAAAGAAATCCTGGGGAAGCGATTCAGCCAAACGTTTGAACAGAAACAATGCTTCGGATTAATATATCAATCATGAAGGTAAGTGGCTGCTCATTATGCTTAATTGTTAATCTGTGCCTGGATTACTTGTTCTTGCAGTTTCCCATTCAATGATCATTTGGATGATTTATGAAAGATACAGCCATTCACAGCACATTTCCAAAACATTCAAAAGCAGACTGACACGCACTTAGCTGTAACTTCCAGCATTTATCCTCAGAAGTGTCTGTTCATCTGTTCTGTCCACAAGGCAAGGAAGGGTGTCAAGCTGAGAAAGCCATTTTGCTGAATTAGGGGGTCCACTTCACAGTGAGTCAAAGAAGCAAGATATCGAGGCTGCAATTCAGTGATTTATTTCAAAGCACCTAAACACCAAACTGAGATTTGGATTCATTTTGTGGCAGCATAAATCCAGCAAATGGAGACAATCTGATGGGTGTTTCTGTATTGGGTTGAGCTAAACATATACAGTATTTAAAAAAAATAAAAAGTCATACACAAAATAGTGAAACAATTTGCATAATTATCAGTTATTCATAACAGCAAAAACTGAAACACAGCAGACCCTCTGAAAGCCAAAATAACGTCAGCTCTGTTGAACTCTGAAATTTGGGTCATTTACTGTCAGCTTGGGATGTGTCCTGGGATGCACACATATTTCACAATATTTTTCCCCCCAGACCTATTTTTTTTTGCTCAGACTAATTTTGTACAGAAACAACACAGACTCTGGAGCTCACCTCATAGCTGTGTAGAAGTGTTTAGGTCAGTGACAGAAAACCGGTGTGAAGCCAGAGCAGAACCAGATCCCGTGACTTGCTGTGGAGTTTTTTTCCTTCAGTCCCATTCCTTATTTAATTTACAACCTCCAGTTCTGTTCATCTTCTTCCATTCCCAAGTCCTTAGTAATAACCCTATTTCCTTAGCTCTTTTCCCATAAATAATTCTCCTGAAATAACATGAGGAGAGCCTGCTCTGCTAGCGCAGTCCCCCTCAGAGAAGGCCAGGAGATCAATTACTCTCATTGAAATGCCACGGGAAAAGGAGAATTTCAGAACAGGATTTCACACAACAGTTTATAACAACAGGGTGGGAGAAGGAAAAGCAATGAACAACCTTGTTGCATGCTCCCACATAGAGAAAAGAGAAAAAAATACCCAGACATCACTGGAAATTACTCTCCTCAGTGCCTATTTCTAATTGATTTTCTTGAAGTCTAAATGTTATCGTCTCAACTACAGCTACTGTAGCAATATATAGACATGCACACTTTTCTACTTTGAATTCCGTAACTGTTTCTTTTAAGTTAGCATACAATAAAATCAGTTAACTGTGCCACTAATTAACTGCTGTATTGTCCTGTGAGACAATATATGGAAAGGACTTAAAGGACTTAAAATTAATTCTAGTTCAATGGGAAAGGTCTCTAACAAAACTGTTTTTTAAATGTAGTAACTGCTTTTACTAAACATATTTTACACTTAATGTAATTTTACACTGCTTTTGCGTAAAGTGATTATTTAATTAGCAATAGAAATGCTCCCATTGTAATTTTTGTAGCTAATGTTCGTAACATTTCTACGGCTGTGCAAGTCTGTAAGTGCAAACAGCATTATTTCTACTTAGTGTATGGTTGAATTAGGACCAGCAAAGAGTACAGTAGGAGAACTTTAATTAAAAAATGCACCTCTGGGAGTGGGGGAGGTAATAGCATATATTTATCCATGCTGTATTTAAATGAACTTTCCTTTTTCTTTCTCTCTTCAGAATAACCTTTAACTCCAATGATTAAAGCAGCAGTAAGTGACCTGGGAGCAGAAGGTATGTTTGAACGTGTCCTCAAGGATGAGGATGGTTTCCTAATTTCTCCACGTGTTCCCCACCTGGATGAAGTGCAGTCAGTTTTAAAAATAAAGATAAATGTGTTTCAGGCATTGCACTTCTCTTGAATCTCTCATCTAGCTTTAAGGCTCCTTACTTGCCTTCTCCATTTTAAAGAGGGTTTTCTTTCCTCCAGGTACAGGGGGACCTGCACAAACAATAGTGCTCTGTATTTGGATGCAGTGAATAGGCAGTAATCAGGGATGTTAAAGGCTCAGTTTAAACACACCAGCAAAGAAGCAGACATAAAAGACACAGAAGAAAAGTTTTCTCTGCTCTCTTTCAGTTATGTTTCTTGGGACATTAACGTTAATTTTAAAAAGTAGACAACCAAACTCAAACAACTGTGATTTTTAAACTGTGTATTCTTCTTTTAAAGCCCTCAAAATGTGAGCGCAGGGACAAATTTTTCACTGGTGTAGCTCAGCATCACTCAATCACAGAGCTATACCTATTTACATTAACTGAAGGTCTGTCATATAACCTTCTATTATATGAAGAACTGTTACTTCTTAAACAATGAGCAGGATATTATACTGATTTAGAAACACCCTTTCTTGCTCAAGAACTCCTTGTCCTCTTATCTTTTCATGCTAGTTAGTGCCAGTTCCATTAATTTATTTTTGCGTATGCAGCTGAGACCCAAATTTATAGGCCAGGTCAAGAACATGGGGCAAACAGCAATTTTTTTGTAATGAGAAAGCTGAATCTGGCTTGAGTGTAAAGGTTTTATACCACCTGCAATGAAATCTCCTGGCTCCCTGAGAAAACGCTGATTGTCAAAGGAAAACTGTGTCTTCTAGCACAGCAGATCTTGAGCAAGCAAAAAAAGCCCAAGGGGAAAGCAAGGAGGTAAAAAAACCACCATTATTCTGGAGGCAAGATTGAAGGTCTGGCAGTGTTTAGTTTAGAGAAGACAAAACCGGTGGGGATGGTATGGCAGAAGAAACCCCACTCCTCCACGCCATGCTGAATACAGTGGAAAGAGCATAGCAAGAGCGTGAGGGCAATATACTTTAGCTGGTAGGAAAAGCTCTCGAACAACAGGGACAGGTATGGACTGGAGATACCTGCCTACCACCCAGAAGAAGCTCTGTGGTGGATGCAGACAGACATCACCCAGGAGCAACAGTGGCAGTGCCGTGGGCCAGGTCAGCCCAGTGCTTTGTGACTCCATGGAAAGGCACACATTCAGCGGCCAGGGAGTGAGAGCGCGCTCAGCTCTGAGTCAGAGAAACACATCTTTTAGAGGATTAAGAGATGATGTAGGAAGTTGAGACTGCAAGTTGCCGACAATGAATACCAGACGGCCGATGCGGCGCTGCCAGCTCATCAAGGGCCTGACTCAGCAAATGGCTCTGCTTTCTGAGACCGCTGCGCCAAGGGTTTGCTGCTCCCACACTACATCGCATGCCTTAAAAGTCAGAACAATCTTTTTTCTTTTTTTTTTTTTTCTTTTTTTAAGCTGAGGGAGATCCTAAGCCAGTGTGTCCTAAATTAGGAAGGCAGAAGATAAGTGGTGAGGGAGTAGAAGGGAAGCGCATGACTCCAGGACTCCCCGTGCTTCATGCCCAGCTACAGACACGCAACACTTAACGCAGGCGTCTGGGATCTGTAAAAACAGCTGCTTGTCTGTCTTCCCCCCCTCCGGCTACTGTGGAAACCCTCCTGCAGCAGCCACAAGCAGAGCTGGGGTTTGAGCAATGGCGCCTGTGCTCCTCTTCTGCCCCACTCACCCTGTGCTGGGCAGAGCATCCCTCCCTGCAGCTGGAGCGGGCAGCAGCGGGCAGCCCCTTGCCACCTGCCTGCATGGGGAAAGGGAAAGCTGCCCAGTGCACAGGCAGAGGGGAGAGAGAAGCAGGGAAAGGGCTTTAATAGATGGTAGATAGTAATAAATGGAAATTGAGTGAACAGGAAAAATAGCTGAGTGACACCATGAGAAGTGAAGGAGTGAACTGATGGTGGCAGTTTGCATCTCCCATGAACACCCAGTTTGCCTCCTTGCTTCCTGCCAGTGATACCCAGGCTCTCAGACAGTCTTTGTTTGCACTTTCCATCAGCACATGGACACACCCCCCACACTGGCAGGTCCCACAGTCAGTAAGAAGCCCAGGGCACAGGTTTGTGTTACAGTCTCCATTGTGGAAACAGCCAGTAAACGAGGTTTTTCCATGATGCATGCAAATTTTGAAGTCAAAAAGACAGTTTCTCCTCAGAGCTAGAGAGACAAGACTGCCGCAGGTTATCCTTCAAAAGGAAACAAATTAAAAATATCTGGAGCTGATTTATTCCAGAACAATTAATCGGGCTGTTCCCTGAGGTTTGGACCACAGGGTCCAAGGTGCCCAGCAGAGCTGTCACAGCACTCAAGGTGTCAACAAAGCCATCAGGCTGCTCTGAGCTCCCAGGAAATGGATCTGATTCCCAAGAGAAACCTGCTGTGAATGCAGGGGCACCTGTGTGTTTCCTCAAGATTCCTTTTGCAGGAAAATGTTTGTTCACCTACTCCAATTGTTTAATCAGAAAGTTAATTGGTGCATTATTCCCATTCTCACCTGCCATATTTGCTCTCCTTTGATCCTCTATTTGAATTTAAATTGTTCATTACAAACTTTAATGCACCACAGATAACCTTTCAGTCAGTGTATTTTTAAAGATAAACTATTAATATGTTCCTCTTAAGAAGCAATAATAGGGTTAAGTATTTGCATGGCTCATTTATTAGAAAAATGTGTGCAAGTAACTCAAGGAGTTTTCAGTGAGTTACTCTTTATGAGCTAGATTCAATCAAGATTTCATCTGGCTTCCAGGCTGCAGTAATTGTCCAAGGCAGCTCAGCTGCCCAAGCCTTGGTGCCTGCACCAGGCTGATGCTGCTTTGCATGGCAGCAGAGCTCGCACAGGGTGTGTGGCCACCAAGCAGCCAAACCCAGCAGATCTCCCCAGGTAAGAGTTTTATGCCTGGTGGGAAAACCACCAAGGTGATGCAGGACAGGGATATCTGAACCACGGCCTTTAGGAAGAGATCCCCAGGTCCTGGGTGGCCTCTTTGCCACTGCAGCGGTGTGGGGATGCAAAGACATCCTCAGACCAGTCAGGTCAAGCATCAGGGAGCACCTAAGGCAGATTGAAAGACCCCGGCTCCTCAAGAGCACCAAATTTGTCTGAGCTGCAGGTGACATGGCTGGGGAAGCTGTCTCACTGAATGTGCCTCTGGATCTTACATGTGAAAAGAGTCCTGCTCAGCAAGCCTTGCCATTGACCTAACTGCATTCACCAGAAAGTGGACTTTTCTTTCCCTTTCTCTCCCCCAACAGATTTTTCTTATTTTTAAACAAGATTTTTTTGGCCAGAAATAATAAATTTTTTTTACAGCCTAGATGTAGTCTTTCACCAATCGCAAACTGAAACACTCTCAAATTGGTGTTTAGAAGATGTTTTCAGTTAAAGACTGACTCTTCTTATTTATTTCTTTTATTAGGATTAAGAAGGCCAAACTCAAGATGTTCTATTTTGGATTAAATAAACCATTTTCAGGTTGACTACCCCCTCTCATGTACTTGAAGTATGAAAAAGAAATAGGCTTTTATTGAAACAAAGATAAATGTATAAAACACTTTCTGGCCCATTTTTCACACAGCTGCAGTCAAAACTTCTACTAGGATTAACTCTTCCCACTTCTTCACACAGCCTACCTTATTCCAAGCACTCAAACAGAAGATGTAAAACACATCTTCAAGTAGATAAGAGCTACCTGCCATCTGCAAAACAAAACACAAAAAAAGGCAGAAATTAATCTCTTTTTAATTTAAAACAGAAATTATAAGCACTGAAATTTCAGCATGCAGCCCCACCCTTACAACTCCCTGTATTGGCTCTGTTTTTGATAAACCAAGCCACAAACACAGAGCTAAAGCCTTTGGCAAACCATATACCTATGCAGCAAATGTAGCGTGAATAAGATGGGGGGCCATCTCCCTGGTTGGAGTATATCTGTGTAGCTTTGCTGAAGTCAGACATGACACAGCTGGAACAGCATTAGGCAAGACCCAGTGCCCTGAAGTCTCTGAACTTTGGTAAATATTTAATGTCCATTCTTCAAAACCCTTGCTCATTTTAAAATGAGGTAACCTCTACCAGCATTTATTCATAGGCTACAAGGCATATTCATAGGCCTTTTTATCTCCTTGACATGTGTTTCATATGTGGGGGAGGGGAATAAATTAGATTAAAATGCAACTCTGTTCCTTCACCTGATATCAGAGAAATTACTGCTTACAGCAGACACACATCAAACAAGACAGGTTTCCAGAGGCTATCTTCAGTGCTGCTTGTACACAGAATATGGACCACTCTGACTACATTGGCATGAACAGTTATGGCAACAAAGTCCCTGGTTACTAGGCCCCAGTTTGCATCAGTTTCTGCGGGTCTTTTTTCTTTATTTATTTTTTTTTCTTCTCTTCCCCATTTACTAGAAAAGACATAATCCCAGCAGAAGGCTTGTTTCCTGGGTGAACTGTATAAATGCCCCTTTCTTAAGCCCCAGCACCAGACCCTAACAGACCACCTACTTTACCAGCAGTTCTGTGTCCAGAACACAGAACTAACTGGGCAGGCTGGAGGGCTTTTAGCTATTTCAGAGAAGGAACAGATGTCTCATGACTGTCCTTTCCTCCTCCTTCTCCTCCAGAACCAGTCTGCGGTAGCTCTGACCACCAGGTTAATGGGGCCTCCTGGGCACTGGGCTCCCACACTGTTGGAGATCACTTTGCCCTTTCCCACCACAGTTCCTTTGTCCATCTCTGTCTGCAGTACCATTCAGACTGATGTGGCTGAGCCAAAAGCTAACTCAGCAGCATTTCCCACAGTATAAAGCCATGACAGACTTGCATCATGAACACTTTGTACAGTCCTGGTTGTTCTTCCACTCCCACATCTTAAAAAAGATATAGTGGAAACTGGAGGAGGTTCAAAGAAAAGCAGCAAGGAGGGTCAAAGGTACAGAGTGGTTTGCACACAAGGAACAGCTGAATGCCCTAGAACGCTTCAGCCTGGAAAATTGAAGATTTGGGATTGGAGGAAAAGGTTTAATACAATCAAAAATCAAGTAATCACGAGTAGCGTGGAAAGTGTGAGTAGGAAATGCCCATTCACTGCCTCTTCCAATGCACACTGTAGAGCTCGCAGCTGGTAGTTGGATCAAAACCAGTGAAAGAGGCTGTTTTTGCACAGGGTGTGTACTTAAACCATGGATCCTAAGTGTACATGGGCTAAAGGGGAGACTGGACAAGTAAAAATCCACTGGTGTTCTACAGCTGCTTCTTCCTCAGGAAGCCCTTGAGCTGCAAATGGTTGAATGTTGGGGCAGCATTTGGGGAAGCAGTGTGTACGCTTGGACATTCACAGTAGGCATTCAGCAACTGTTGACCACTGCCAAGAACTCATTACCAGACTACACAGACCTTTAGTCTGGCCCAGCATGATGTTTCCTATACTGGCTACCATACGGTCCTCCCACAGATTCATGCCCTTTTATTTTCCCCCAGGACTTCAAGTTTATTTCATTGGTATAACATGCAAACACTGAGGCACCAAAGCCTTTCCTCTCTTCCCCAGGGTATGGCACAGCATCCCAACACCCAGTCCACTCTGTTGGGGATCATGCCATGTTTTTGTGCTCCCTTCTGCTCCCATCTGCTCTCCGAAGGACAATGCTTCTCAGCCCCTCTGCCATGTCCTAAAATTGTTTTATCCTGGCTCAATGTGCCCAGAGCTAACTCAAGACTTGGCAGCTACAGAGGAACCCTCACGGGGAGTGGGGGGAAGGTACCAGCAGGGTGGGAGGTTGAGGATGGCCCCAGAGAGGAGGAATTTTTGCACAAGTACCTCTAAGGACTGGCCAACATATCCAGCTGTAACTGTTTTATGAATATTCAACAATTTTTACCTTGGTTGTTGAAGGCAACTTGGGATAGGGATACCCTAGTGGTGCCTGGGCCAGCTCTGAAGGCATCATCAGAGCCCTCACAATGGGTTCAGGCAGCTAAGTCCAGTCCTTGCTGGGCCATCATTGGGCTCCTCCAGGACCTCTGTTGAGAGAAAAAGGTTAGCCACAGGCAAAGCTGGGCAATCCTAGTCTAGCTGGGGAAGAAAACATTAGCATAAGCTGAACTGACATATTTCCTTTTGGGTCAACCCAAACGACTACATTTGACCCAGTATGAAATTTTTATTTTAATTTTGGAAACAGAGACCTTTTCCCTGTGTTCCTATTCAGTAAAAGGTCTTGTTTTGAAAATCTTCATGGCACAAGTATGTTTCAAAAATATTCCTTCTCTACTCTTACGTTCAAAGTTTCTGCCTGAATTCAGCACATTTGGCACATTTATTAGCTTCCCTCTCCAACCCCCAAAAAATGTAATCACTCAGCTGACCTTACCATGGGGTTTCAGCATACCTCTTGCAACCAGACTGCAACATGGTGCCACAGTGGTTTTTATAACACAAATAATCATGCCCACAATTAAATAACCTGGTGTTGAGGCTAGATCTGATCTTAGATGGTTAAAGCCTACATCATTCAAACCAAAGGTAGCAGCTGCACAACTAGTGGGGTGCAGTCAGTGGCACAGCACTGAATACGTAACACCCGGTTATGCTTTGACACTGTTCACTCCTAAGTGCCAATGCTCCTGAGGAGTTCATGGTAATTTTAGCCTTGTGTCCAAAATCAGGTAGGAAACAGGAGCTTAGTGGAGGCACAAAACACTGTCCTACCCTCCACAGCTCCTCTGCTTCTTGTCCCTGAGCACTTGGCTCTGTCATACTCCTGCTCACATCTCTGGAAGACTGGTGCTCACCCACGCATGTTCACAGCTATGCACTGGTTTCACTAAATTATCTTCTAAAGTCTATTTCATTCAAATTAAATTTGTTTAACTAAGTTAACTTTATTCAGGCCAATGCTACGTTCTTGTATTCAGTCTTTTTCAAGTGTGTCCAAAGGCTCTGATGCTCTGTCGAACGTGAGTCACTCAGAAATCCCAAGAAACTTTGGAAAAAGCTGAGTCTACATTTAAACAAGCATGCTAAGTAGCTTGCTGAAATATCATGCCCAGTGTTAGAGAGATGTCATACCTCAGGACTGTACATCATGTGACTGTAGGATCACAGGATAGATCCATAGGCACCCTGAAGCCCTGAGTCCTACAGGACTCCCATGGGTCCCATAAGAAGCCTGTTTCCCATCGCCATGGAAAGCAGCCCCTGTAGCAGAAACCTTGTCTATAATCGTAACATGTCCACCCCCCCCAGAGATCCAGCTTTAATATTTCTTGTTTTTACAAGACTGTTCACCACAGTAGCTCACTCTGCAAGTGCATCTCATCATGGTTAGTTAATTCATCATTTCTGCTGGTTTCATTAATCTCCCCCTCCCCTTCTGCAGATAAAACACATTTAATGACTGTGTTAAGTAACAAGCAGCGTGCCAAGGAGTATCTTGCATACTTCAGAAAGGCAAGGTCCTACCAGATTTATCTGGACATTTAAATCCCGCTTTGAAGAAGTTCTTTTGGTTACTGATCTAATGAATGTAAATTTAATAATAATTTATTTCAAAAGGGGAAAAGGAATGAAAAGCTAGAATTATTACCTAGTTTTTTGGTGTTCGTCTGACAGGTTAATATTTTTATTTCAAGTCCTTATAATAGGACATTCCTCAGGTGCAACACTGCATGTCATCAAAGTATTTGCCCCCTAAACATTGCACTCAATTTCCTGGTCCCAGACATAACCAGCTTGAGTGGAGACCTCCGCTCACACTTGCCAGGGGCCATGCAAAATCCACCTTCCATCCTATCTGCTGCTTGCATTAGCCCAGCAAAGAGGTGATGGCTTCCCCCTCCAGAGCAAGTGTTGGATGCCGTCTGTGCCTGTCTTCCTGCAAGGCCAGGGTCTGCAGCCTGCGCTGAACAGGCAGCAAGCAGCACGCAGTGTCTGGTCCTCACCAAACCCTCTATGTGTCTACCCAGCATACCCGGACACTACAGAAACCCAATTTTCCACTTTTTTGTTTATTTTTTAAAGCCAAGCCTTTGACCTTCTAGGTAATAATAATTTTCCAGCCATCAAACAGGCATAAGGAGTGTGGTATGTGCCTGCTGCAGCCCCAAACCACAACTGAAAGCTCTGAATACCCTCTCTCATTAGCCCCAACAGGACGTCAAAGCCAGGCTCAAATGCTAAGCCCTCACTGTCTCAGCTAAACTTATGCATTTTACTGCTAATTATTTTTCAGGCAGGATGGGATGGTGTGGCAGAAGCCAGATGTGGGGATCGGGTGGATCTGCTTGAATCTTTCACTTAAAGCAAGCCCACCTGAAACACAGAAGGGTTTTTCATCTTGAAACCTGTGATTTATTAGGAGATCCTCTAATAGGTAGGATGGGGAAGTCCACAGCCAGAAGGCAGAATCATTGAAGGATTGTCCCAGAACACAAACTATGATTAAAAACACACATTTCTCACGAACACCTCCTTTATTTTTTTCAATTTATCTCTGTCTTTACAGGTTTATTTATTTTCAGGCACATCAGAATGTGAGTTCTCCAATTAGGAAGCACAGCGAAGGAAACACTGACAAATCCCAGGGTAGGAAAATTTTATTTTAAAACTCCATTACCAAAGTTAAACTAAAAATTACTTTGGATCCGTATTCAGCAATGTCTACCCAGCCTCCACCATCCTTGCTGCTATCTACTCTTGCTTCCCTCAGATAAGCATATCCCAGTACTGTGGGCAAATCGCTTCACTGACTTGTTTTCAGCCATGGTCAATTTGCTTTTCTGAGGGGCTGTTTATGTTTCCTTTAAAGAATATTTTTCTAAGTGCCATAAGGCTGTACTGTCTCTTGGCATTTTAACACAATCTTCACAAGCTCTGATCTCTTGTATGTTTTCATTGAAAAGCTATTTTGTTCCTCATGCAGAGATTTAAAACCCACTTATCACATGCTTCAAACATGACCAAATAAGTGTGTGATATCTCATAAACCCAGTCGAGTATTTTTTGATATAGAGATGACTGTGTTGTCTTCCCATAAGACAGAAAAATAAGGAATTGAACTTTTCTTAATTGGGCTTTTCTTCGTAGCGTTGCAGCATGAAATGGTGACAATTTTTGCCACGCTTTGGAAGGTTGCCAGCTCCCCATGCTGTCTGCAGGAGAGCCAGAGCCTCCAGCAGGGTACTGCTGTGGCTACCCTAGCAAACTGCCTGCAATTCGCCACCTGCGATGTGCCACCAATCCCTGAAACAAGACAGAAATCGGGTGGTTTTCTACTTTTTTAATCATAGAGATTCAACAGACAGTTGCATCTCCTGTAAAACACACTAATAATCATGACCAGCCTTTATTTCTGCAGTCCCTGCCATTTTCAAACAGGAATTACGTACTCCTACTGCAGACCAGAGTAGTCACTGCAGATCAGGGTCTGATCTCATTACCCTGCTGTGAATCTAGCATAATTCAGTCACTCACGGCGGGTACTTTGGACTTGCACCAGTGTCACTGTGATCAAACTCTGTCTCTCTGCTTGTTTTAAGAAGAATGTTTAGAAAAAGATGCCAAAAATATCTTTTCTCCGGTACAGGCGCTGGCTAAGAACACGTCCTTGGTTATTAGAAACCTCTCGCCATCTGGTCTTTCTTATTTCAAATATTACCATCACCTCTGCAAAATTCACAGCGTCCTGTTGCATCGGGTGCTCCAGGGGGCACAGTGGGACAAAGCTCCACGATGAGCACAATGTGCCTGCCTGCAGAATATTTTGGGTCACTGCTCAGCCTGGATGTTGCCTGAGACTGCACGCAAGGATTCTGGCAAGGCTGGAGAGAAAGGCAGAGCCCACATAACCTGTACTTTTATGGTCTCATGCAGGAAACTCCCCCTTTTAGCTGAACTGATGCTCCACTCAGGTTGATTGCCCTGCCTACAGCAGTCGACTCAGGGCTTTGACTGGGGAGATAAGTGATACTTTCGTCAGTGATTTAGACTTGCGGATGCGGTGTAAGTATAGGTAGCCTGACTTGATTAGCTTTTACACTTGTTTCTAAGCTAGAATTAAAACTGCCTCAGGTGATGGGTGGTGGAGACTCAGACCTGCCACTACAGCACACTGTGTGCATCAGCTTTGTCCACCATGACCTTGCAAATCGCAGCAAACCGCCCTTACCATGCATCCCCTGCTCCTGAGCTCCAGAGGCTGACAGCAGACTTCCTAATGTGTTCATTGCTTGAAGGTGCAACTGAGTGAGATCAGATGGGAGTTAGAGGAAGGAAAATAAAAGCTGATATGTTTGCATTCACATACTGTCTAGAGAGCTAATTAGTCTTGGTTCTGGTAAACACACTTAGGGGGCACGACACCAATCAGCCAAATTAACTTGCCATTTCCCTGGAGACCTTCAATGCTTTAAAGAGAAAAAACATTAGCATGCAATTTTGACACTGATACAACTCTGTGCATGCTTTCTAAACATCACTGATATTGGCTGTTTGTGGAGGAACCCAAAAGTGTCTCCAGTTCTGAAGTGGCTCCCTCTTTCTGAAGCCCAAGTTCCTGTAACCTTTGTTGTCCTGCATCCCCAGGGTGCTTTTCCCCATGGGGTACCCGAAGCCATCATCATCTGGAATTAGCCTGGGCAGTTTGCCATAATTAGGGACCTAATTAGTTCTGCTGTAGGAGCATGGTGCCTCTCAGGGTGCAGGCCCAGGGCAGAATAGGTGATGTGAGCTGGGGCAGAAGGAGGCTAAGAGCCAGAACAGCAGAAACAGCTTGAACGCCATGAAGAAGGGCAATAACACAATAATACCTAGTAGGAGCTCCTTCAATTAGTGAGTAATAACAATTTTTGCTGTAAATTGGAAGTTCCTCAGTAGTGAAACACCAAGAAGGACAGGAATCTGAGTGTGCTGCCAAGTCCCAGGATAAAGATGCTGCACGGATGCAAGGAAGCCTTGTGCCATCGGGGCACATCAAAGGAGCCATGAAGGTGTGCAAGACTGAAGACCTAGTGCTGCGTCACTAGAACAGCCCTTGAGAACAACTTTAACAGAGTTGGGCAGTCAGAAGAAAACCAGGCAAAATAACAAAAAATCCATAACTAAGATGCCCAGTCAATTAAATGAAATCAGAAACAAGCAAAACATTTTAAATAAAGCATGTAAGTAAATATTGTAAATATTAAAAGAGAGGGGATTACAGACCTGAGGATAGCAAAGAGATTGACATAATGAAGTATAAACAGAAATAGGTGAAGAAGCCAGATAGAGTGTCCAAGTCTAATCCTTTCATAACACAGCACCATAAAAGGTCTTAAAGCAAGTCTGGTCAAAATTTTCCATCAAAACTTCTCTACTGAACAGTAAAAGGAGTACTTTTGTATGATTACTCTGTCTAATATTTTTTTTTTTACCCACAACAGCTGCTTTCCATGAAAATTTTCAACATTTTGTGGAAACACCAAAAGAAGCCAACCCTCTGTTTATGGCAACTGAACATTTTCAGACAAAAAAAAATGCACATTTTTGGTGAGCATTAAAGAATGGCCTGTAGTTTTGAGACATGACTAACCTCTTTGTTGCCAAACACTGAATATTTTTTGGTTTTCCAATAAAAAGTCCAAATTTTCCTCTGGGTGAGGGGGTGGGACTTTACAAACCAGCAGCACTTTAAATGTCAAAAGGAAAAACTCAAACTCAGTTCCTGCTTTAAGGGATGGCCAGTGCTGAGGCCTCTGTAAAGAAAGAGTATTAGGGGCCGGTCAAAGGGCAAAACCAAACAGACAAACAGCCTAATTCTATACAGGCTGCAAACAGAAAGGGAAAGAAGCAGGAAAACCAGCAAAAATAAGAATAATAATTGAAGTTATTAGGCTGAGAGACACAGTGAGAGAATTGGAGCGCAGATTGGTGGTTTTGTTGTGGAAAGTGTCAAATAGTCCAGTTTTGGATGGCTGAGAAGCAGCTTGTAACTGAGCATCTAAAGGCTTGGAGACCAAGTAGTCACAGTCTTGAATACTTGGCCAGTCAGTGGCTCTGGCTGTCTCAATATCCTTGGTTGCTTTATAATGATGCAGAAATGAGTGGTACATGTTTTTTTTATCTGCCTTTGCCAGAGCAGGCATTGTCAGGCCAGGAACATTTCTTTAGCCTAGAGAAGTATCATTCAGTAAAATAAATACATTATTGAAAGAAATTAAATCAAAATCTGAAATCCTAACATTTACTGCAGGAATCTTATATGGTGCTGTATATTAAAAATGGCTATTTAAGGAAAGTGTTCTGTTGGATTGGAGCCAACCCTTGTGTTCTTAGCAATAAAATATTTCATCTCATTTCACCTCTAACTTTTGATCTTGCAGCAGGTATCACCAGAAGATGGCAGGGTAAGCCAAGGCAGCTGTAAATGTCATCATGCATTAGTATAGGACCTGGAGTTAATTTAAACCTATTTATTTGTGTGATTCTCTTGCTTTCCTAGCACCTAGTAGCTTACTTTACAAATGCAATAGTAGCCCAGGGTAGATTTTTCTCATGAAATTTCAGGTTTAAACATGGTGCTGAAAATGATTCCCAGCAGCCTCAGCTGAAGTGATAATAGAGGCCAAGTAGCCAAAACTTGTATAGGAGTTAAAACATTCTCCATGGGTCCCCTACATCCTCTAAAAACTTCACCAAGCCTGAAGAGAGTTAAAACAAAACAAATATCTCAGGATAAGGCAACCTTCTGTTAGAGCTGGGGAAGAGGCTGCTGGAGCTGATCGTCTGGTATCAGAGCTATGGTGGTACAGAAAAGGTAGGAAGAAAAAGGCTCATGGAAGGAAAAAGACAAAAGCGTTGCAGCTCTGCCTGACCTTGTTAGACAGTAGGAAGAGAGGTAAGGGTCCCCCTTCAGAGGCGGAAAGCATGTAAGGTGAATTAATCAGAGATTAGTTAAAAACGGTCCAAGCCCACTCAAAAACCAAACAGTCATGGTCCTGCATCCTGGTGGTAAAGTTACACAACATGAACTCAGGGAAGAGGTAATGTGGCAGGAATGGCATCCTCAGAGATGACGCAGCTCAGCAATGTGGATATCAAATATTTGGTGTCAAAAACAAGAACACCCCTTTCAGACGGAGGCACAGTGGTATTGCATTGCTTCGCAAGGGGTGGTCTGAAAGCAGACTCCCTTCTGGTGCCTACAAGGAGTTCAGTCTCTGTCAGTGATAGAGACATCCCAGCGATGTCTGGCGATAAAGACAGCAGCAGCAGCATGTCTCCACTTGGATTGGGGAAAAGTAGTGGATAAGCATGGGATGCATAACAAAACACAAAGGAAGGGAGAGAGGGAGGGAGGGAGGAAGGGAGAGAGGAAGGGAGAGAGGAAGGAAGGAAGGAAGGGAGAGAGGAAGGAAGGGAGAGAGGAAGGAAGGGAGAGAGGAAGGAAGGGAGAGAGGAAGGAAGGGAGAGAGGAAGGAAGGAAGGAAGGAAGGAAGGAAGGAAGGGAGAGAGGAAGGAAGGGAGAGAGGAAGGAAGGGAGAGAGGAAGGGAGAGAGGAAGGGAGAGAGGAAGGGAGAGAGGAAGGGAGAGAGGAAGGAAGGAAGGAAGGGAGAGAGGAAGGAAGGGAGAGAGGAAGGAAGGGAGAGAGGAAGGAAGGGAGAGAGGAAGGAAGGGAGAGAGGAAGGAAGGAAGGAAGGAAGGAAGGAAGGAAGGAAGGAAGGAAGGAAGGAAGGAAGGAAGGAAGGAAGGAAGGAAGGAAGGAAGGAAGGAAGGAAGGAAGGAAGGAAGGAAGGAAGGAAGGAAGGAAGGAAGGAAGGAAGGAAGGAAGGAAGGAAGGAAGGAAGGAAGGAAGGAAGGAAGGAAGGAAGGAAGGAAGGAAGGAAGGAAGGAAGGAGAGAAACTCTAAAAAGAATAATTAAAAGTGAGGGAAAGCAACCAGCCCCCTCACCACAGACAGTATAGGAGCGGCAACAAATATCTCACAGGAAAGGATGAAGCTGGTTTCAAGAGCAAGACAAATAAAAGGATGCCTGAGAAAAGGAAATTCTTGGTCTGTTCCTTCTTCAAAATCCTTTCCAAATGGAGACATGGTGGCCATTGAAGGTGTGGTTTCTGTGAGGACAGAAGTTTGAGGTAAGGATGGAACAAATTTTACTTGGATGCTGTAAGAGCTCGCCATTTAGAGGCATGGCAGTGCAGTAGGCCCACTTTGCCTTTCTCTTCAGACTCAGCAGAGATGTGAACAATCTGTTCTGCCTGTAAAAATCCAATGGGAGTCACAGATGATAATGCCAGCAGATGCAGTTTAAGAAAAAGCAGACACAAAAAGAGAAGGTGAAGGGGGGGGGGGCACCTGGCTCAGTCCAGCACTAAAGGCAAGGATATGCAATTCCTGAATTTCCTCTGGAGCCAATTCATTTTATTTACCTTAGAGAAGATCTTCACATTTCAGCATAGTTCCTCCTGGTTCCCATCCTTATGCATAAAATATTATAGTCTTTTCATTAAGATTGTGTACAAATTTCACTTTCTATAGTGAAATCCACATCAGGCTGAGTGCTGGCTGCAGGTTAACTTCAACCTCACAAAATAAACATTGCACATTTTTAGACCCACTGTAGGGTGAAGAAATCTTATAGTCTCTTCTCTTGGTTTGGTGCTTAAATAAAACTAAAAGACATTAATGTAAACTGTGAATTATAAAATCCTGATCTTTAAGTTAATTAATTCTCCTTCACTGACTTGAATTTTTAGGCACTTTTGCTTAAAGAGAAGGATAAATTTAAAAGCCTACTTCTGAACTCGTTAAGGCCAGTATAAATAAGGAGTAACTGCTCATACTAATGGAAATACACTAGCGTATAAATTAGCAAAACCAGATTTTGTTTCACTTAAACTGGTTTTTGATGTACTGTGTCTAGTTCCACTCACTTCCTTACTGTTACATCGCAAGGGGTGTTGCTGTGCATTGCACACTTATACAATAAGTAAGACTATTAAATAAACAGGGATACAACAAAAATATGAAGTTTCAGAATATTCAGGAAATCATCATTTCCTGGAGCTGAATAAACATTTTAGAAAAAACTCACCCAGCAGGAAATGGAGCTATCTGAAGTGGCCAGTAGGTTCAGAGGATGTGGAAAGGGGTTTGTTCAGAGGCGTTAAATAAACAGAGTAAAATGCCTTGGGAAATAGTTCCCTTTATTTGCTTTCTTGCCTAACAATGTTCATTTTGCATTCAGCCTTCAGCACAAGAGACACAAACAGGTCTCATGCAAGATTATCAAGCTGAGTGTAAACTGATACACAGTCTTCCTGATTCTGCAGGCATCCTGAAATGATAGCTAAGGGAGATCATGCTGCCCTGCTCAACTCCTGAGCATGCTACCTCTGCATATTAAGGATTTGGCAAGTTAAATATTATCAGATTAACCATTTCACTGCTCTCAAACTTAACAAGTCCACTTATCCCTTGGCCAAGCTCCAACTGACATCCAAGCAACAGGAAACGATACAACCATATGTTGATAGAAAAGTCTGTGGTACATGAAAACCTGCTAACTGGGAGATGACATTAAACCTAAAGTATAAACATCAGAGTGACACAAAGGAGGAAATGTGAATCATGATATTCAAGCTTAGATATTACAGTCTTCCATCTTAATACATTTGTGAAGCTGTCACAGCATTTCATAAATGCTGTACTGGAATATCACAGAATACGAGGACCATGCTGCAGTTTTCAGCTCTAGGCAAGCCTCAGGTAAACAGGCTTTTCAGTCCAGGCCCTTGAGCCAGGGTCAGATACAGCATGATGACCACAGTCTATAAAGTTTCATTATTTTTTCTCCCTCTATGCTCTCTCCTTGCTTTAAATCATGCTGAGCTTTCGTTCACTCCATGAAACCATAGAGAGAAATGGATCGTCTTGAACTTTCTGTGTGGCCTTGACCTGGTCACCATGAGAAAAGTTTTCTATGGTTTCTACATGCATGTCATTTCTATACCCCAGTAAAATCAATAGGTTAAATGGAATTAGACAGTTAGCATGCATAAGGACATCAGGCTGGGGAGAAAATATGTATTTGCAACTTTATGTGCCTAAACAGCTTAGTAAATTTATCTTTGTTTTCCATAAGCCTCATTTGCCAACGTGTAAGATTGAGGCTGTGGAACACATGAGGTCTTCTGGGGCAAGAGCTGTCTCTTACTGCCCAGCTACAAAATACTTGGCACCATGGGTTCCCAGCATCACTTGTTAATAAAATATTAACAGCAGCAATGGCACTGCATCTCACAGCATCTCTGAAGACCGAGAGAGCTCCCTTTTCAAGGGATATACCCTATTACTGGAATTGTCATTTATAGAGCTCCTGGAGAAGGGATGAAAGTGGGGACATAGGAAAAAAACCAGGAGGTTCCCGGGAAAAGAAAAGGAAGGGGAGAGAAAATGGAGAAGGCAGTGGAAGAAACGCAGTGAAGGAAGAGCTAATGGGTAAAGAAAAAATGAGGGGAGAGGTTACAGCAAAAGAAGCCAGAAAAGATATATTAGGGACTTTGAGAAGAAACAGAAGTAAGTAAGATTTAGAGTGAGAGAAGGTGGACCAACGAGAGAGTGAGGGGAAAAAAATTCCAGTGGATCTGATAACAGAGCTCTGATGAGGCTTCGCACACTTCAAACAAGAAATATAGGTCCCTCCCCAGAGAAACTGGGCTTCCACTGCCAGTAAAATCGTTTCCACAGCTGAGACTGCAGTGCCAGCGAACGTCTGCGATCCACCCATCCAGGTGCTCTGTGATACAGGCAGCACCAGACTCAACCCATCAAAGCAATGGGAATAAATCTGAGGGCCAGGAATGAGTACTTGGGCCCCTGCTTGGCTGCGGCTGTGCAGAAACGAGAACATAAGTAACCAAAAAAAGACATATTTAAGGTATAACTCAACAAAAATAAGAAACAGACCTTTTGACAGCAGACATGCTAACAAATCAAGTTCAGGGAATAAGAACCAGCTATGCTGCAGGAGGGACAAGGACTCTGAAAGCTGCTTTAAGAGTCTGATATGCCAATTTGCAGAGGATACTGAAATTCCATCTATTTAAATTTTTAAATTGGACTTATGCTGGTAAACTCTCCCATCTGAGCTTTTTATTAATATCGTACGAGCTACAGATTGCAGAGACTCAAAGTCTCTCCAGTTTTCCTATGCAGTCAGTCTCTGGCATCCCTGTGAACACCAGCATGACTTCTCTAGTGGGCCCCCGAGCTCATCAGGCGAGTGCACCAGCGTTGGCAGCCGCTACACCACCACCGAGCTGCGGCGGCGCTTCCTGGACGCTCAGTGGAGCCAAGGGCAGGGCTTTGAGCACTGCTTGTTCCACAAGTACCTGCACTGACCTTTGGGGGATTATTAATCCAGTGCAAATAGGGTCTGATGGGAAAGAGAGAGATATTATCATCCAGACCTATTTTTTCAAGCGTAGCTCCAACACATTGAGTGCATTATACACGCACTAGCAAGGGTATGCACACTACCCAGCAAGGGTAGGTGGGATTTTCGGTAGACAAAACAGTAACCCAAATCCTCCCCACAAACCTGTACCAGCAAGCGATAAGACCAGGCTGGAAGGTGTCTTCTGGGGCACCACATCCAACTTGCTGCTGTTGCAAAGAACCACGTCATAAGGTCTCTTTCATAACCACTAACTCACTTATGTTTACTAGGGTGTCAGAGCATTATCTTACAACTATGTCAAATATTCATCTTTTTATCACTGCCACACAGAGGGTTTTGTGAAAGAATCCAGCTTTTGGACTGGAGAGGGAACAACATGGTTGCTCATGCGTCAGTTTGTCTTGGCCCCTGTCTGGTCTTTGTTTGCACAGGACTTAAATGTTCACTACATATATTTAAACTTACAGACAAATCCTGATATGATTTAAAGTTATGGGGGTATCCCACATGAGCAAAACTGAACTTGAACAGCCTTACCCTACTGGATGAAGATCATTTTAAAAATAACCACCCGCTTACTCAGGAGGCTTCCCACAATCAACAGCTGAATGACTCTGAGCTAATGTAACTGGGCTCCCATACGGTGTTTGGCATGTGACCAGCAAGGTCCCTGCCCTCGTGTTACATGGGGCGAGACTGGGACATGGAGAAGCTCCTCTCGTCAGGAGGTGGTGCTTTCCCTAGGACCTGACAGGACTCCATGTAATCTTATGCTGTCCTCCCTCTGCAACCCCTGTTGTGTGGGCTGGGCTCTGCTTCAGCTGTGAGGGAAGAGTCCCAGGAAACTGTTTTCATCAATTGCTCTGTCTTGAATTCACAGGCATTGCAAAGTCTCCCAGGAAAATACTCCTCTGCAGTTATGTCAGCATGGTGACAAAGCTGAAAATCTGTGGCATCACCTAGAAGGGGTTAATTTAAGCAAACAGCCAAGCAGTTTTAGAGGAGCACCAGGAGGACTGAGTCTGAGCAACCTTGCCTTGTATTTTCTCAGTCCACCCCTCTAAAACTAGATTGTGAGCTCCTCCAGGTAGGAGCCAAGGATCTGAATGGGTTCAGTCAACTGCCTAGAATGCTTGAGGACGGTGTACATCAAACATGGGTAACTAAATATCCTTTGCCTGCTTTCAGATCTGCCCAAACACAGCATGCAATGTCAGTCAAGGCACCTACTTGACACCGATTTTCCAGCCCTCACGATTTCAGGCTCCCTTAGCCGCTAGCCTCTCTGCACTCGCAGCCCACAGGGGCTGACAGTAGCCCCCTCCCCTCGGTGAGGCAGAGCAAAAAGGATGGTCCACTGCTCCTGTCCAAAGGAGGAGTTGAGAAATTTCCCACCCTGAAAGCCCAAATCATAGGCAATGCAAAAGGCAGCAACCTGTCTCCTGGGGAAGTTCAAACCTCCTGTAAAGGAGAGACAGGAAGAAGGGAAAATGTACCATGAACTCCCAAATGCCTCCTGGGAAGAAGACAGCATATTTCTTTTGGTAAACCATTAGTCACGAAAAAACTGCTACATCAGGTTGGCTGATGGCTTTCTGAAGTTTGACCAAATTCAGTGAAGAGTTTTTGCCAAAAACCAGTGAAGACTGTTTTTTTTTAACTGTCAGAAACAGTTTGTTTAGAAACTTTCTGAACATAAGCCATTCACATTTTTGAAATATTTAACTTTCTGGGTACTTATAATAAAAGTAATGTAAGTAAAGGTACATTGGTGGTAGTTAACCCTCCACCCAATAATACAGTATTAATGCCCTCAGCTGAAAAATGAAAGATGCAGTTTTGATTTCTTCCTCTGGCTTGAGAAGCTGCACCCACATCCTAGAAAACTATACTGGCCATCAGTCAGCGCTGGCACATTTCTGCTCTCATGGGTCCTTGTGTATGGTGCCGCAGTTTCTGTAAAGTAAGTGTCCTTTCTTATTAAAAGACCTGACTTGAACTAAAGTCTTGGTTACTTGGAAAGTAGCAACTTAACTTAGTGTTGGTCTTTCAGTTTTTCCCAGTACTCTGCTAGCCCCTGCCAACGTATGAGGCTGAGTATGCTCTAAGGAAAGAACTGCTAGGAGGTGAGGGAGTCCCAGGCAGGGTATGCAGCTGGCAGAGCTGCCTGCATCAGCACAACCCATGTTCCCTCACAATCTCAGCAGAGGAATAGCCAGGGGTTCCTTTTGAGTCAAAGAGATGTCCAAGCTGCTGCCAGTTTTATGAATCTAGCGTTTAATTTTCTTGGCTTTTATTTCAGAATTGCAGGAGGAAAACTTTCTATTACTTTTTACCCCAAAGTTTTGTTTTGGTTTTAACTTCTTTTTACTTTGGCAAGGAAAAAATCCTGATGTTGGGAGAGTAGAACACTGTCTGTATTTCAATTATTTATTTCAATTGTTTTTCAGGTAAGCCATGAAGCATATTAACTAGTTGTTTACACAGTCCAGCCTCCGTGCCCTCATTTCTCCCATTTTCATTTTATTTAGATGCTGTCTGGGTGAGATAAGCTTTCCAAATTATCCCAGGCTTCTCTCTGGCATCTTCTACTTATCTGGGTCCTTGTCAGGGACCACATCACCGAACTGTAGTCATAAGAGAGCCTGAGAGAACCAGTCATCTTTTCACTTTGGATAAGGCAGCAAGGAGGCCTAATTGGTCCCCGTATCCCTGGAAAAAAATTGAAAACTTAACCTCACTAACCTCTAGCTTCCAAATTAATTTCGTACATCACCATCTGCATTTCTAGTAGATATAATGGAAAATAAAGAATCCATTTGTTTGGCGTAAAAAGATTCAGAACCAAACATAATTTTCTAATTTTATGTTTTGTAACATGCTTCATTGTACAGCTGAGGGAGAAATCAGCTGAATTTCCCTCATGCCTGACCATATGATCAGGAGGCAGCTACTGCGGGTACGGTTCTGCGAGGGAACTCTTTTGAAGTCAGAAGTCAAAAAGACTTTCAGGGGTTTAAATGTCTTTTTAATGTGGTCTCTTTTCTGTGTGGAGCACAGTCCACACTTAAAGGGCTTTCTATGTGCCTGTGAGAAATGCATTTCTTTAAACTCATTTTTCATCTCTGCCCTACAAAATCTGTGTAAAAGCTCAGACTACTCAATAGATCCTCACATGCTTCAAAGGGTGCTCATCTTAACCATGGTCCTGTGAGGTCCCAAAACCAACAGCAGTTTAGTCTGGATCAGATAACGCAGGTCACGGTCTAAAGGCTAAATGTAAATATCTATTATAAAGGTAACAAAGACTTCTTTTTCTCCTTATTCCCTTCAAAGCCAAGGACATCTACTTTGCACTGAACTGATTTCACTTTTCACTGGGTAACCCCATTATATTTTGATTTGGGGGTCATTATTCAGTGAGAGCGATGCATGCCCCAGGCAGGTACCAAGCACGCAGTGGTCGGGCAGGACCTGGTCCCTGTGTCCCTCTGGCCACAGACCACAGTCCTCAGGGACAGGGTGGGCATCGCTGTGCTCCAGAAAGCGCCTTCTCAGGGAGAGACCAGCAGGCCATTGCCTCAAAAAGGGCAGAGGGCTGCCTAACATGGTAACATTTGCTGCCATCTCTGCTCATGACACATCTCATAAGACCTGCCCTCAGGTGCACGGCATCTTTGAGTAAGGCTTTGTCTTTCCTCCTACGGCGGCACCACAGTTGGGAGATGGCTGCCTTGTGCCAAAATACCCACAGGTGATGTACATGCACACTCCGCTGGGCAACGTCTGTGAGGCCCGTCATGGTAATGGAAGTCAGGTGGCTGAAAGCCCTTCCTTTAAGCTTTGAGTAACAGGGGAAAGTGTGTGTGGGTCTGGAATGACCTATTTCCCCCTCTCCTCAGTGACTCCCTCCCAGTGTAACATTTCTGGTTGCTGTGTACTCCCAGGCTACAAAGGGAAAAAAAGAATAAAAGGGGAAGAAAGGACAAAATCCAGTTTCTGGAACAAATTTCAGTCTTCATAGCCCTGTCACCCAGTCCAAGTGCAACAGTCAGAGTAATTATGCAACCATTTTAAAATATCACAGTGACATATGAGGTAATGCCACTTACTGCACAGGCTCCTTTGGGAGCTGCCAGGCAGAACTCTGCCGTCAGCGGTGTGTTAGGAGCGAGCACTCATCTGCCTTCGTTTTCATAGGGGAACAGGAGCTTCCAGAGCCCAGACAGGGTGTCATGGCAGAGAAACATCCCTCTAATGTGAAAGTCCCCTTCGTTTCTGAACGATCCTTCAATGAAAAGAGGAGTTGCTGCGATTTTGATTTGGGAAGATAAAACATTTATTTTCTGAATGGTTCATTGATCAAGTTCTTCAAACTGGCTGAGATCTACTGTGAGAGCATGCTCAGCAGTAGGGAAGCATGGAATAAAGCTAGAGCTGAAATATTTTTATAGCCTGATTGCTTACCCCACTCCACAGATTTTGCCTGAAGTCACCTAGTGACTCTGAGAAAGCAAACATGTCTTCTTTTACTGACCCAATAGCTGTTATTTTAGTATTTCTGTCATAGTGAGTACATGAAACAAGCAAAGCCTGACTAATCCCACAACCTTCTCTTCAATACCAGTTACAAAACCAGGCAACCACAGCAAGTCCATTTTATTCCCCTGGACTAGAAAGGAATGAGAAACTGCCCACCTCCCCCTCTTGCAGGGACTGGGATCCCATCATCCATATCACTTCTCTCTTTATCGCTGGCTATTTCTTCAGACGTGGCCTAGGCTTGAAGCTTATATGAAGTGCTAAGGAACAGCCGTGCTTGAGGCACAGGTCAGCAGACCTAGCAGGAATGTTTGGTCCTTCCTCTACCCCGTCTGCTTCAGTGAACAAGATCTTTGTCCTGTGCAAAGGTGCCAGATGTGTTTAGGCTCTCACAAACAACTCCACAACTCAGCCTGTGCCTACACCTAAGCATATGCTTGCATGCAAACAGAGAAGCCTAGATGTGGTATTTAGGAAAGACTCATGATTAATAGACTACATTGACATGCCTGGGGACATTGAAAATCTGTGCCCCACGAAGGTCCAATTCTCCCAAGGAAACAGAATATTTTTAGATTGGAGAGGACAGACTTGATTATTTACACAATGATATGTGATTTCTCTGATCAAACGTCTCCACAGAGAAGAGATGTCCTCAGGCAGGACTGGCTCTTTGGGTCTGCAGTAAGAGAAAAAAATATTTTTTGAAACAAGTGAGGAAGAGGATCCAGGCAACTAAAAAGCAGTCAGTCTTTCCTCAGTTATTGGGAAAATTATGGAGCAAGTCTTCATGCAGGTCATTTCACTGCACATGAAGGGAAAGACAGCATCAGCAAACAACCAGCATGGTTTAGCAAATGGCAAACTCATCAATAACCTGGACAATGGGATGTAATAAGCCCTCAGCAAATCTCGCGATGATGCCAAACTACGAGAAGTGACTGATACGCTGGATGTCACCTGCGGGACCCAAACCAGCTGGTGTAATGGGCCAGAAGGAACTTCATGAATGCAACGAAGACAAATGCAAAGTCCTGCACCTGGGGAGGGCCTATGTCAGTACAGGCTGGGGGCTGACTGGCCTGGAGCAGCTCTGCAGATAAGGACCCCACTGATCTCTGTGAGCTTGGGGGAATGAAGACTAAGCACATACTGAGCTGTATTAGTAGAAGCATAGACAGGAGACTGAGTGAAGTGTCTTTTCCCCTCCACTCAGGACTTGTGAAGATAGATCTGGAATAGTGTGTCCTGTTTCAGGCCCCAATCAGAAGTAAGGAAAAAGTTTTACAATGATTGTGGTTGAGCACTGTCACAAGTTGCCCACAGAAGCTGTGGCTTCTCCATCACTGGAGTTGCTCAGAATGCAACTGGACAAGATGCTAAGCAGCCTGATCTAACTAATTAGCCCAGCTTTGAGCTGAAGGCTGGACTACAAGACCACCAAGGTCCCTTCCAGCCTGAATTTTTCCATAATTCTATGATTTATGATAGCTCTTAGCAAATCTTGTGCCATTATGTTGTTGAAAAAATGGCCTATATTTTTATAAGGGGAATGTTTCAGGCACTATCAGTACTTCCTATTAAAACTTCAGCAACTGCATATGTCAATATTTTTAAAACATAGTTTAACATTGTTGCTTTATTTTCCCTACTTTCAGGAGGAAAAGAGATTATTAGTAAACATGAATTTTCTAAAGTGATTTCATAAAAATGCTGGCAAAAATCTGTGGAAATACATTGTAAAAGAAGCAGAAAAAGTATCAATTTCAGATCACAAGGAATGGAAAGATCTTCAGAATGTCAAAAATAGTGAAATAATTTAACTAGCTCTGTAATTTCTATAATGCAATAAACATATGCATTACCTGCTGGGTAGAAACCATGAAGACATTTTCCATTTGAATTAAGCGAATTCAATCCCGTAATTTCCATTCTTTGGTGCTCATTTTCCTTAAATTATCTCCTGAAAGGGTTTCTTGGCAAAGATGTTCCCTGGAACAATTCACTTTAAAATAAAGTTGCATACATTGCAGAAAAAGCAAATTTCACTTTCATAATTGCCCCACATTCTCGCTACAAACTGTATCATGGGAACAGTAATACTGTATATAACCTATATGCAAGTCTGGACACATGAGTTTCCATTAGCAAATATTTCTGACTCACAAAAAGGCTACAAAACTCCAGTCGGATACAGCTGGACCTTCCTTCATTGTTTACTCTTAGCTACACCTGCAGCATAATGACAACAGTTCCTTCTTGTAATGTTCCTATCAGTGCCACCAAAAAAGCAACCACTTAGTATCAAAAAGCATTGATTTTATAGGAGCACCTGGGAATCCAAACTCTTATCTACCTGAGAAACCAATAGACCCCTGAATTTTCAGACATGGCAGAGTCCACACCCTTTCTACCTGTATTACTTTGTAAGCCTGCACAAATTGTTATTAAGACCTAGAGCAACCTAATGTAACTCTAAATTGTCCTGGTTTTTGGTGGGAGTTGGACTGGAGGATCCTTGTAATCTGAATTACTCTGTACGATTGCATCATATCATCATGATACGATGACTATAGTTGGATTTTCCTCTAGAGAGCTCCAGACCTTGGGCTGAAGTAATGCCCAAGATATGACTGAGTGTTCATGCAGCAAATGGTTGGAGAACCTCATCTTGAGAGTAACCTCTGACCAACATTGACATGAGAGGAGAGGCATATCTTCAGGACAGAGAGTTAACAATGAATAGATTCACATCACTTCCACCAAAATCATTGCTTATCAGGCGGGTCAATGTTGTGTTACTGCCCTTCCATTTTCTCCTTGAATGTCTGCATCTAAATCTTACTTCTTGACTTGTAGTTTGTAAAAGACGATTCTTTTTTATTCTATGTACTAAAATATTTTTAATTATAAGTATTAACCAACATGTCACTGCCTATGTAATGTCAACACCAAGTAATTGTTTCAGTAGATAATAAAGAAAATAATGGAATCCTTTCCACTGAATTAATTTAATTCAAATGGAAACTCATACATAGAAGATACAGATTGTATGTCAAAATACACACACAATAAGATTAGGTCTAGATCTTTGTTTGTGTAAGCAAAATGGTACTACTGCTGTCAGATTTTTTCTTCATTCTGATTATGTTTTTCAAATTTTTCCCCTAAAAATATCCTGTTTGTATTATTCCCCAACTTTTCTCCCTAACTGAATGTATATTTTTTATTCTTTTTTCCAAATATTCATAGCACATACCAAGTTGCATGAATAAAATTTGGACCTTTCCTGGATTATTAACAAAGTCAGGAAATAAGGTGTGTTTTAGAAACAATCTTTGCAACACCTAAAAACATTCCAAATTGCTCAGATCTGTGATCATTTTACCCAGGTTTCATGTTATGTGAAATTCTTAGAAACAATTTGATTTAATTTTTTAGGTAAAACCCTATTAGACTTAGAGAAATGCTGTTCTAAGGTATAAATGCCGATCTTCAGCCTGCTTTAATAAATACAATGAAGTCAATATGGTTATGTTTCCTTTCTCCAGCTGAGACTCTAACCTTCAATGTAACATTTACCTCATTTTCTTCATCCACTAATTACTCTAAGCTATAAAAATGGTTCATCTGGCAACATTTAGTCTTGACAGATCAGTGCTGGTTGTTGATTGTAATTTTATTGTCTTCTAGATGTTCAAAGATTATTTTCTTTATCAGATGTTGAGTTTTGTATTAAAGTACTTTAAAAATGGTAATTACTAAGACTATTCCTTTTTGTGAGGATTACTAGCGTGCTTCTGTTCTTTTTCCAGTCATTTCCCAGTTCCTTCATCTTTTAAAAGTAGTTGCCCATGGTTTGGTAAGACTTTTAGCTGGTTAAGACATAGTTCATATTTCCTAACTGTTTTGTCTTTACCCTTAAGTAACCATATGGTGGAATTCTGCAAAACTAGCAATACTTTTACTTTTTAGAGAAACACTTTATAAAGGTGTTAATTGTCTTGGTCTCAAATTGTCACTAATTACATGCATGTTCTCAATTCGTAACGGATTTTTAAATAGATTTCCTATCATGTATTCATTAAAAGTCAAGTATAAGGATTTTCCTAATTTCATTGATGTAGAAGAGAACAATTTATCTTCAAAAAGGCAAAAAAAAGAGATAAAACTTTAATTCTCTTTAACCTCAGTTCTCTTTAACCTCAATGACTGACTCACACCATACACACAAGTTCATCCAGTTTACACTTACTCCACACCAATAACAAGCAGTTACTGAATTTAATAGTAGTTTCTGAGTGGTCTTGGCTAGGTTTCCTTGCCCTCCACCACTGCCATGTATTTTACTACAGTTGCTGTCCCTTTGTGATTTGAAGCCACAATCAATGGAATAATCTCTGCTGAGACTACATGTGCTGTTCACAGTCTCCATTCTGAGGACAGCTACAATCTGCTGTACCTTAATTCTCTTCCAGTCATTGCAGAATCACAGAATGGTTGATGTTGGAAGGGACCTCTGGAGCTCATCTGGTCCAAACACCCCTGCTCAAGAAGGACCGTCTACAGCAGGCTGCCTAGGACTATGTCCAGTCAGCTTTTTGATACATCCAAAAAAGGAAACTCCACAACATCCCTGGGCAACATATTCCAGTGCTTGGTTGCCCTCACAGTAAAAAACTGTTTCCTGATGTTCAGAGGGAACCTCCTGTGTTTCAGTTTGGGCCCATTGCCCTTGGTCCTGTCACTGGGCACCACTGGAAAGAACTTGTCTCCATCCTCTTTGCCCTTCAGGTATTTATATACATTGATGAGAATCCCGCTGAGCCTTCTCTTTCTCTAGGCTGAACAGTCCCAGCTGTCCCAGACTTTCCTCATTGGAGAGGTGCTCTGGTCTCTTAATCATATTCATGGCTCTTCATTGGAGTCTCTCCAGCATGCCCATGTCTCTCATGTACTGAGGAGCCCAGCACTGGACACAGCACTCCAGGTGTGGCCTCACCAGTGCTGAGCAGAGGGGAAGGATCAACTCCCTTGACCTGCTGTCAATAGTGTGTCTAATGCAGCCCATGATCCCATTCATCTTCTTCGCCACAGGGCACATTGTTGGCTAATGGTCAACTTGGTGCCCACCAGGACCCCCAGGTTCTTTTCTGACAGGCTTCTTTCCAGCTGGTTGGCCCCCATTGTATGCTGGTGCCTGGGATTGTTGCTCCCCAGATGCAGGACTTTGCACTTTACACTTCCCCTTGCTGAACATTGTGAGGCTCCTGTCAGCCCATTTCTCCAGCCATTTCTCTCTGTTGGTTTTAAAGCCTCAGTCCTGCACCTGCTAATCCTGGTAGGATTTTCACCATTCACGATAAAGAGGCCATGGGTAAGTTTTTAGTTTCTTAATCAAACTTTTCAGAAACTGGTTATCTATACACTCCTACAATGAGTAAATTTGCTCTGTGATCTAACAAATCAGAGTAGCTTTTTGTTGCCAGCTTCCCCATTAATCTCAAATCAGCACTGAGCAACACAACAAACCCCATTAGAGTCAACGGAAAGACTCCTTGTTGATTTCCATCGGTGGAAGCTTGACCAGGACCCCTCTGGGAAGTACTGCAACTGGTTAGCCTAAACAAAAAATATTTGTTACATTTTATTAGATGGATTAGAAATTATTTTTCATTTAATGTAGGAGGATATTTAGATTAATTTTTAAAGCAATGTTTTCCTCTACTGTCCAAGCAAAATAAAGGTGGCTGCTGCTCTCATATGTTTACCAGATTTAAGTCACTCATCTCTCCAAAGTCCATTAAGAAATGATACATTTTTATTTATTATTTTGCCAGACAGCAAGAATGCAAGCTTTCCTGTGCAACTCCATCAATTACTTTATGGCTAGAGTGGAAAGGCTGCTGCATTCAGGGGCCAAAGTGTGATTTACTCCACGCAGTTAGTACAGCTACCAGAATCCTTGGCTTATTTAGCAGAAAGACAGGTATCTGCTAACAGAGACGCAACAATTTTTGAAAAACTGTCTGTGAAGAAATGACTCACATTTTGGGCAGCCCCCAAAAGTCATATTTAAAATGAAGGACACCTCGGTTTGAAGAATGTAGCCAGTGTGATCTAACAGCAGCAGTGACTTCAGTAGCAGTTTTGGGAAGTATCAGGTTTCCTGGTGACTTCAGGAGATGTGGAAAGTGGATCTTCAGTGAATGTATTGATATAATATCAGATAGACCAGCTGTAATCTCAGAGAGTTGTTATGAACTCCAGCACTGCTTCATTGCAGAGAGGGGATCACCATCCAGAGCTTCCATGCTATCTTAGGAGCAACAGATCTTGAATTCAACAGCTATCTTGAGGTAAATTAGGTTAATCCCTTCCAAGTTGCAGCAAAGCACTCCTAGTGGTACTAAATAGGCTGGGCCACACAGAAACCATACATCTGGTCTTCCTTGCCTTGGTTGATTTGAACTGTGAAAACTGCTTTTCAGCAAAAAGGCCTCCCCAAGAAGACGCTTAGTGGAGGGATCAAAATGTTCCCATTCAGACCTGAAATGAAGGACCATACAGCATGGCTAAAGGTGTCAGAATGAAGACTCACTTAGGTACATATTTCTTATCACACTGGTAGTTTTTCTTTAATTGACTAATTGCACAATCACAGTGCAATTAATATCAAAAAGAAGAAATAGTCTAAATAAGATTAATCTGCTTATACTATTATTTGAGGGTTCTGCTGTTTGAAAACCTAACTTTGTGGATACTGTCATCAGGTTAATACAGAGGTTTCCTAGTTTGGTATCAGTCTGATTAACAATACTGCTATACTTGTCTACTGGCACATTGGATTACTTCCCATGTGCTGAAATAGCCCTAAACAACCAATCAATGAACTACCAGGGCACTGCTACATATGAGTCAATATGAACATTATAGCCTTCAGCTTACTTCCCCTATGGTTATGTCTTATTGGTTCAATTACTGCAGCAGTTTCCAGGAGGAGCCTACTGGGAACTGAAATAAAAAGCTGTGCAGCTACAGGCAGGAAGGTTGGGTGATATGACAAAACTTCTTTCACTGGCCTGACTGACCCATGGAACTGCATACATTCTTAAAAGATAATAAACACAAAGATGAAAGAAGACATTACAAACTGCAATATTTTTCTTATTAGCACAGTAAGAAACCCACTGATGAGAACAGACCTCAAAAGCTGCATGAACAATGAGAAATGAAAAACAGTGTTTAAATACAGTATTGGAAAAATACAGAAATGGAGTAACTTCAGGGCAGAGATCATTAGCAGTGAAAGCAAGGACAATTTTCACATAGATTTTTTCCAAGATGGCAGCTGCTCTTAGGAGCTGGTCCAAAGCCTACTGAATTCAATGGAAAGATTTAACTTCAATGGACTTAGGGTCATTTTAGCTTTTGGCTGAGGGAGTCACATTACTCCAAGTTAAAAGAGAGAAGACTTGGCAAACAATAACTGAAGCTACAGCACATTTAGGGTCAAAAGACCTTAATTGCTGAACCACTTCATCCCCGGTGTGATTCCACTATACCCAGAGAATTTGCAGAGTTAGTTTTGTACTGACCAATGATGCCATTTGCAATTTCCAGTGAGTTCAGTGTGTAAGTCAGGGTAGAATTTGACCCAGTGGATGCAACTGTACTGTTATGTTTAGTTAATTTGAATACAATAGTCATATTGGTTTAAATAACTGCAGAAGTTTTTCTTAACACATTAAAAGGCTATATTTTATGACTATAACCTCACAGCTATGAAATATCGCTCTCCAGTGATATAACTATGAGATATAACTTTCTTCCCAACAGCTGCTGGTGGGAATTTCACTGTTTCTGAAATAAATATTATATGCATACATACCATACATGGAGGAAAAAAGAGAGCAATAGGAAATACAATGAGCTGACTCGAGATGTGTTATTTATTTGCACACATTATTAATGATCTCATAGCTCAGAAGTGGTGGAAGGAACCTGAGCCACTTGTGAATTATGAAAGGTCATCAATAACTCATAGCAATATATGACACATCCATTCAGGTCATCCAGACTTACTCCATGCTTGGATCTGTTTATCTAACACCAGTTTTAGTTTAGTCTGTACTGTGTGTTGATTTCATAGTACCTCATGTAGCAATGAGACCTCTTGGCTACACTCCCATGTAAGATGACTAAGTTTAAAGTATAAGAGAACCTGAAACAAATTTTCAGAGTATCAGCTGGTTGAACTGAACCACACATATCTACTTCCAATAACATGTGTGATCATTAAGTAAAGTAATTTAGATATAAATACATCAGTTTAGGTGTGTGCACATGCATCTGTAAAAACACACATTTCATACAGTTGAAACTCAAAACTTTTCCTTGTGCTTGTTTCTCTGCCTAAGAAACTGAAAGAGCAAACGTAAGAGATTACTTTGATAGTAATATCACAATACACTCAAGTACTACAGAGATAAGCATAGTTTAAGAATGAAATTAATTATGATCCAGTTTTTCACTTTCTTAAAAGAAAACTAAAAGACACATTTTGTCCTCAGTCACATATCTGAAACTGAACAATTAGGTATACACCATATATAGACAAGGATATAAATTACCTCTGCTATTCTTAAAAATTGTACAGGCCACAGTTATACGTGTTTTAATTATAGCTACTTTGAGACATCTCTCAGACTATAAACCATATTTGAAAATGTGATTCTGAAAAAATATGAGTTTAAATGGTTTTTGTCCAAGGAATCTTGATAAACTGGTTAGAAAATATTAAACTCCTCTGCTAGTTCCTCTAATCCTGTCGGTAGTACTCACTATATCAAACTGGCCAAGCAGTGCCCATTATTGACTGCCAGAAGTTCATAGCAATACCCTGGGGCAGAGCTCATTTCTTCCAGCCCCAAGTACCCATATGTTTATTAATTCTTGAGCTAATGGAAACTCAGTGTGGGAAATACATGGCACGTGGCACACCGTAGGGAGCTGTGATGAACACACATTTTAGGCAGTGCTACATACTTATAAGGTGCCTAATGCTAGCACTGTCATCACTACTCACACGTGCAAATTCTCAGTACAAATCAGTATCCAACAGCTATATGGCAAGACAGGATGCATTTTAGTGACCTGCAGATGTGCTTTTTGGGATCGCTGCAAACACTTAGGTCTTCAGACAAGCACCCCACCTGATTCTATATCAGCCCAAATGCTACATAAACTGTTTTGTAGTGTTCTTACATCAACTTGGCATGGAAGAAAAAAGTCTCAGACCAAAATCCTCTGAGCACTTCTCACATCACATGTGCTATTTGAGGCAGACAGAGACTGAAGTCATTTATCTGCACAGTTGTTCTCCCACCTGACAAAAAAGCCCAAGCTAAAGGGTCTTTGATACCACAGAAACACTAATTCCACACATGCAGTTCTTGGTCTTTTCAACTACTTTAATCAAAATCTCATGCTAAGTCATGTCCCATTTTATACATGAAATAGAACATTTTGTTTATAAACCAGAACACGATGCAAACATCACTTTCATCAGAGCAGGAGAACAGCTCTCAGGCAAGAGGCAACACAAAGCAACCCTTTCTAAAGGCGCTACTACATCACAAGAGAAAGTGAGTGTTACTTATTTACTGCTGAAAGAGGGAAGACAGCATGGTCCTATCTTTTGCTGACAAACCCTTCCCTCAATTTAATGGCAAATATGGCTATTTAGATGTAGTACCATGACACCTTGCAATTAGTTTTAGTGTTTTCTCCCTCACTTTTCTATCTTTCCTTTAGGAAAGTGCCTTGCTTTTTTCCCTTCTTTCACTTCAAAATTCCTTAAAAGAATTGAGTTATCAGGTTATTGTAATTTTTTTTTTTTCCTCAAACAGGACAGATAACCTTCTCAAAGTTAGAACAAAATCATTGGTTGTAACATGACAACTTCATTCCCTCCCATTGAGCAGGCCCTCCTTTGAGGATTTGTAAGGAGACTCCTGGACCTGTGCTCAGCTGAGATGTCTTTGTGAATCCTTGATCTCCACTTAAGCCATGTGTGTCAGCCTGCCAATGTAATGGGATAACAGTGCTGAGGACCTCTGCACAGCAATGCAGGGGTCTTTACTGAGTCAGATGCTAACACTGTTCATGCAGATACAGAAAAATTACTTTTGACTCGTATCTGACATATAGACATTGTTAGCTATGGTAAAAGGTGAGAGCCATAGTTATCTCTTTGTAGAAGATGGTCATTTCCAGCCAGTGGCATCCTTCCAAAAAGGAGAAAATTGATAAATTATTAGGCCACAGTCAGAAGACTAATCTCTAACTGACTGAGGATAAAAAGCATTGATATAAGTAAGTAGAAACAATCAGAAGTTGAGGTGAGTGGCAAAACATAACGGACGATCCCCATCACAAAAACCCAGAGCTGCAACCCAGAAAACCCAGAGCTGCACAGTTCTACAGCTGAACAGAACCACCAGATCTGAAGTCAGAAGGGGATGGTTAGGATGTCTGAGGTGCTACCAGACATGTATCCATACCTGATACGTTTCAGAAAGTATTAAGCATAGGGTAAAAAAAAGGGCATATCTACTCTTTCAACAGGATACTCACTGGTCCTAAGCATTAAAGGCAGCTTGGAAAAACAGGCTGTATTCAAGCTGCCTCTTACCCCATGAGAGCATGATCTTCTGGGACCAAGGGGAGATCATTTATAGAGCTCTAGAGAAACGCACATTTCAGCTGCCAGCACTGCTCCTGGCCTGGGGATAAATGCAGGCCTGAAGTCTACAGTGCTTCCCAGAAGACTCCAACTCTTCAGACACACCTGTAAAAACTGTAAGTAAAAAACAAAAAGTAAAGAGCCTATTGTTTTACAGTTAGCACTTCTTCCAGTTATGGCATGGGCACACTGAAGTCGGATCAAATCCTAGGAACATGTTTCTGACATCACCACATTAAATATATTGCTCTATGTCTGTCAATTTAAATCAAATAATTGCTGATTTATCCTACTATTGGATCAGAGTTAGTCCAATGAACTGTTCAATATGACTTCAGAAGTCAGATACTCTGAATGCATTGTTGATGGGTCCTATGCACGTACTTGAACACAACAAAGCAGAATACACCAGAGCCTAACTAAAATGATCCTGGCATGAGACCAGGCTCTAAGCCTTATTTTTCTCATCCATACATCACCACCACATTTTTCAAGTGCCACTGTCATTAAGTTAAGATACAGAGCAATCCATCATCTAAAGCCATTATGTAAACATTTTTGGGTCAAAAGGATGACCTTTCATATAACTAGGTCTGAAAAGAAGAACACTTTCCCAATGTGTCAAAGGGAACTAAGCAGAGGAATGCAACACACTATCAACAAGTAACTCTATGAGCTTCAGCACTAATTAATTCTGATTTCCCCTGGATTTATGCTTCATGGTTCACTGAACCTTCAAACAAATTACAGCAATGAACTCATCCTCATATCACCTACAGCCCTACCACAATAACCTCAGTTCCCTCATTTCTTCTCACTGCAGGACTCTTCAGTCCTCTACCACAACATCCTTATGTTCTTTCTATTCTCTCTTCTCCTACACATATCCTTCAACAACTTTGTCTAGGTTGCTGATGAGCCAGAGACATCAAGACCTTTTTAGGGACCAAGGCTACATGAACATATTTTGGCTGCGGAGGACACACAGGTTGGTTGCTCAACCAGTTGGTCAGGAGTCAAAACACTTCTCCCCAGCCCAGCCCACCATTGTGCTGCAGCTACCCGGTGATAAATTCTGCCCTACCTCTCTTTTGGAAAGAGAAGACAGGGCATGGGGGAGATCAGGTAAATGTGGATCCTTATGCTCTGTTGCCATACATCTCAAAGAATGTTTGCAGAAACTTTGTATATTGGATACTTAATCCTCCATTAAAGCCTGATGAAATCAGCTAATGAATTGAAACGTTCACAATGAGGAAAAGGACTGACACACACACCCACAATGTGACTACATATCATTATCGCCTTACTCTAAGAACTACTGTTCATATCACAAGCCCACAAAAAGATGCAGCTTTAGTAGAAAGTGGACATTTACTCACTCAATTCAAACACTTTCTATTGCGTACTTTTCATGGAACTGCCCAAAACAATAAGTTAATGCACCGTTCAAGACAGTAAAGAAAATCTGGGAATTGCAGAGATATTTATGTTAGTATTACTCCCCTCCACTGACTAAATCACCTTGACCAATGGAATGAGACTTTCTATACCTGCTTTTCACTTGTCAAATCTAAAAATAAAAATTATCAGGGCCAGGGAATACCTAGGGTCTCTTTGAAGCCTCAGGCAGTGTTTAGGGGAAGAAAAATGTACATTCTGCCACAGATGCACGATCTTCTGTTAACAATGAAGTTCTGATGCTTTTGCAAGTAGTGGTGTCAATAATTACCCTTCAGTTCCAGAAAAGCTGTTCTGTGCTCAAGCTTTTGCTGTTGTCATGAACAATTGTTTGTTTCCTGTTCAAGCCATAGGGGCTGCAACTGTTCGCAACCACTTTGAATTCTAGTTAATATTTTTGACGTCCAGTGTTTTTCTCCATTTAATTTATTTAGGCATTTGTAACAGATGAGGGAATGACAACAGCTGATAAAGACAACAGCGGAAGGGAACTCCAGCTGAATAAGTTAACTCACAATCCCACTTAAAAACCAGGCTGTTCTGATTATCACCTTCCTCTCCTTCAGTTTCAGCATGATTTTCAGCAACCACGCTTCTTCCAAAGTCCTAGACTCAGCAAATAATAGTTTAAAGTTAAACCACTCAAAAATGGAAGTAACAATGTTTTAAACATAGTCTACTGCCTCCATCCTCTAGACAGCTGCTGCTAAAATGTGGATAGTGTGGAAGCAGAGAGGAAAATGGAACAACCAATTATTTTTCATGTGTAAATCAGTAAGATTCGATAGCAGCATTGTGTATAATTAGAAAATAAGCATTCCAAAGGTGTACAGCTTTTCTTCCTGTTCATGGTACTTCATGATAGTGAAGGTTTGGAAATACCCACCAGTTCTTTTCATCTCAGCAGGCACTAAGGCTGTTAGTCAACATGCCAGTATGCTTTATTACCAGTGGGAGCTCAGACCAGTCCATCTGTACCGTTACTTGAAGATGGAGAGTTGTCCTCTGGTAAATAATACATTTCCACCTCTGTCTAATTAAAGAGATCCAGTGCACTAATTCTCATTAAAAAAAGAAATGTGGAGTTTTGCAGTTTCTCCAGTCTGGGGCTGGAAAAGAACTTTAAACATCAGAAGAATTTTCTAAAAGTAATGACTTCCCTCATTCTGGTGGGTGCTACAGCCCTGGTAATAAAGCATCTTTGCTAAAAACTGCTGTCTGCAGACTGATTCATTCTGGTGGCATGAGAGAGAGATTCAGACTGGGAGTGCTCTGCAGGGAATCTGTGACAGTCTTTCATCAACTACATATTCTTGACTTATAAAAACAAAAACAAAGGCATATTGTGAAGATCATGGATCCTCATCGCTGGGCTACAGTGTTTTAGCTGAAGATTTCAGACTCACATACAACAGCATGCTTGAGAAACGGGTGCCGTGTAAACTTAAAATCAAGTGTGAGATTTCTGTCTCCATTGCTGTCTGTACAAATCAATGAAATCTCAATTATTCTCCCTCAAGGCATCTTGAGGATTTTGCTTTTCACTTAACAGACCTACTCTTCTCCTTTGAAGTGGCAAGCAGAGACAGTGGCTTGCCTCTCTGCAGTAATATGCATAATGAATGTGTTCACGTATAACTGTCTCCTTTCTAGGCATATCTGCAGGATACTTGCACCAGATTCTCATCCAGATCATACAAGTAAATCTTGAATAATTTAGACAGAAATCATCATCTTCTTTCAGCTGAGAAGAATAAGTGGTCAACAGGCTCCAACAGGAGACTGGCCTAAGGGAAGTCTGCAGGCCTTTTTTGTAAAGGCACCTGAGAGAAGCTTCTTCAGAAGACAAACCAAGGCCACTGAGTTCCTAACTTACTTGACCTTGCTAGGCTCTCCAAATTAGTCAGAACTTGGGAAGGGACAGGAGCTTAGGCTATGGCCCACCTTCCCTTTGCTTTTCACTCTCGGACATTGCTGGGCCTCCTGGGGGGAATATTTTCTGCTCCTTCGAGTGTGGGAACCACAGGCATTTCTGGCACTTGCATGAAGCACTTTCAGTATACTCTCCCCTCTACTCACACCCACATTAAGCATAAAAGACAGTGTTTTCCATCAACACTTATCAAAGTGCCAGTACTCTGAGAAAAAATAAAAACTTGGGGGGGAAGGGGAATTCAGCTGAGGAAAACGAAACCACTGCCGTCAGCCCATTGAAAACTCTCCTAAAAGCTTTTTTCTTCCATATTCCCTACCAGAACGCCAAACAAACAGTAATTAAAATATATATTATGCTCAAAGCCACAGATTATTCTTCCCGCTGGATTTCTTGAGTGGTTTTCCTGTCTTCTTGCATCAGTGTTTCAGACTGTGAGCTCTCTGAGACATGACTTTCATTATCTCTGGGTCATTAGCAGCTCATAACTCAATGTCAGATAATACTGATAAAGAAAGACAAAGGGCAGACCCTTTCAAATTGTGGAGCCGAATGTATTGCACTGCATTGTGTAAAGTCAAAACCGTATGCATTAGTTACCAAGCAGTGACAATGCTGGACACTTGGCTGGTTAAGAAATGTAGATGGCATGGCACATTGCATTCAGCAGTGGGATTCACAGAGCCTCTCAGAGGCTCTCATTGAAGGCCAGGTTGAGTCAAAGATGGGTCTGCAGGGATCTTGGTCACCAGAACAGAATCCAAGACCCAGATTGCTTCAACTAGGGCAGAGCTGTATCTTCAGAAAAATAATCTAAAAATACCCCAAAAACCCCAAACCTTGCACTCCGCAGTGACCAATAAGAACCACCAGTCACAGGGATGTGTCTGGACTCCAGCCCTACTTTGCAGCTTCTGCACCAAATGTGGGAAGTGCCTCCAGCTACCCAGTACTCCATGGGATCTGCCAAAGTTACCTATAAAAGCAGGCCTAGACTCACTCTTTTAATAATCTCAGTGTTTTATAGTAAAAATACTTTTTTTTAAAATATCCTAGTAACTACACATTCACTTCAGAAGCAGAAGACCAGGCTCCTTTCTCACCTCAGTCTGAAGCCCACCCACTTCCCCCCTCTCCTCCTGCTATCACATTGGTCTCCTAGAGCTATTCTCCCCCATCAGCATATACACAACAAAAACATCAAAAGCTTCATCAAAACAAAAAAACATATGACTTTGTAATCTAGCATACAGGCTGTCTTGTCTATTTCTTTTTTAATCCCATGTCTATTTGAACTAAAAATTATGAGTAGTCCTTGGAGCACCACACCAGCTGAACACCTTGACCCTGAGCAGCCTGAGCCATCTTCCCTCTTGGTTTTCATCCCAGCCATAAGAATCACGCACTATTTGCAACACCATAACACCACTTCAGTGGGAAGGGTTGGAAGAGCCCTCTCACACAGCCTTATTTTTAAGGGTATGATTCAAGGTACTCCCCAGTTCAGTAGTAAATGTGGTTTTGAATGCCCTCAGGCCAATGAGGGTGTAGTACCCAGCTTTCCTGCTCCTTAGTCATAGCACCTAACTCACAAACTAATATGTGAAGGCACTGAGGTTGGGTTCATTTGTTGTTTTTTTTTAATGAGGCAAGAACTGCTGATGGTGAGCACACTCTTGCCTCTTGTTCACTGTGCATGGAGCATGTATCTGCAATCACACCCCTCTGGTAACCATCATAAATACTTCTCTGATAGTTGGGAACATGGTGCAGCCCAAAGATGATGTGATTCTGTTGGCATCTAGAGGCTTTGTGGGACCAAAAAGGCGATGGCCAGATAAGGAACCTGCTGAGAGAGCAAGTGTGGGGAATCACAGATTTTATTCACCTAAAACCTACCAACGTGCCAACAACCTCATTACAGATCTGGCACCATGTGGTTTTCTTGCATTCACCAGAAACACTGTCTTCTTCCAGGGCACCAGCACTTATCAACAAACCTCACCCAGTCAGCTTATGCAGGGCTCCAACACTCACCCTTCACCACGGCTGCATTTTTACCTTGCTGGAAGCAACCAAAGAACCCACATCAGTGTGTGAAGACTCTCTAGGATAGCTAGTATCCTGAGAAGCTCAGCTATTAGGCTGCACAGAGAGCAGCATATGGGTTTTGCCTAAAAGGTCTTCAAATGAAAAAAATTTTCCACATAACTTTCAGAACCTTGTTTTGGCAGAAAAAAAAAGTTCAATATTATTATTTAGGGATTTTATTTTTAATTATCTTGTCAGTAATTTTTCTTTGCAAATTTTTATTTCTTTTCCTGTGAAGAGCTATTGTGCTTTAAAACCTTCTCAGTTAAACAAACTAAAAAGCAACTCTCAGTTGTGATGCTAGACAGACACAGCTGAGCTTTGTTTAATTGGTCTGGATTTTGTTGCTAAATATATTTTTTAAATGAATGCCACATATTTGCAAGGATGTTAGGGGAAAGAATGGAAATACGGTATCATACAACCTGCTGAAATTCTTTGTTATTGTGGTGTAACATTCCACTGTGTTAAATTTCCCCTCTCCCACTACATATATTTGGACACATTAAGAAGCCAAATTATTTTAAAAATTGGAGAAACTCCTGTTCTGGCATTATCCTGATTTTATATAATTTTGTGGAGAACATTATCTGATAAATTTCTAAGTGAAAGATGGGATAGTCCAGCAAAGGAAAAATGAAAATTTATGTGGCTTTTCTTAATTCAGAGGAGTTAAACTTGTATCTGTCAGAGCTGAACTTGTCCCAGAGTGAAGTGGAAATGGGATAAAAGGGGAAAAGAACAAAATGAGGGTGAAACACATGTATTTAATGGGAAGTTGCTGATCAAGTTTAGAAATGGGGAAATAGGATTGCCACTTTCAACATGTAAAGATATATAGCCATCTCATCTTAGGCGTAACCCATATGTTTGAAGCGTGCATGTAGGTGGCAATTATACCACTACTTGGTGAAATATTAACAACGCAAATTTGCCCCCCTGTTTTCAGAAGGCCAAGGAAAGTGGATTTTTTTCTCTGATGGACTCCTGTGACAAGGTGGGTGTGCTGATCTCCCCCAAAGTTCAACAGGCTCCAGATACTACAAAGCACAGAGTGCCATAGGGGAAGGAGGCTGAGACAGAGACTCCAGAGAGAGTTTCACAGAGTCAGAAGAGGCTTTCTGTGCGTACGTTGGCATGAACATGGCTTTGGGTGTCAGGCCTATATGATCAAGATGGCATGAAGGGGATCTGCAACAACAATGCCTCCATTCAGAAAAGGTACCTTGGACATTCTGGAAACAGACAATTTAAAAAGACAGTTTGAAAACATAGGCCTCTTTTTTCATGATAAGGGTCTGCTGCCATCTCCAGCTCAGTTGTCACCATTGCTAAGAGTCTTACAGCTTCAGTCTGGTGAAGTAAACACCATGATCTTGCCATCCCAAATGGCTCCACCTGCGCTGCTGCACAGAGTGACCTGAAGGGTAGGTCTGAGGCTGAGGCAGCCAGGAGCCCTCATCACCCACCTAGAGCAACACCTTCTGCTAGGCTGCAGAAATCCCAGTGTTACTCCCTGGGAGGCACTTAATCTCTGTCCAGGGCTTACTGTGCCACCCAAGGGCAACTCTAGCTGTGCTGCAGGCAGCTCCCAGGTTTCTCACTAGCCATCTGTCCTTGCAGTTACCACATCAGGCTGGAAAGGCTCAAAGGTACATATGATCCTTCCCAGAGGAGTCATGATGGTGCAAGGGCAGGAGCTGTGTGCTGACAGCCCAAGCACAGCCTGTGCACCGGCAGCCCTGAGACTCTGAGCACAGTGCTGGGAGTCAGGATAGGAATAGGTCCCTCGCTAAGGATATACAACAGCTGAAATCCCTATCCTTTCTATAACTACCTCTATGACCCAAATCACAAACGAAAAGATCATGTAACCACACCTTTCCCCCAACAAACCTTCCCTGTGACCATAAGGAGGTTACGAAGGGTGGATAAATTAATGCATGTTTCAGTACTGTTTCTAAACAGCTCTGCCCCAAATATTTTAGAAATGTGCATGAAGGAAAAAGGTTTGGTTATTTCTCCAATGCACAAGTAACACTACCAGGAATGAAAACAGGGCTCAACAGCCCTGCTCTGAAGACCTTTGCAGCCGAATGGTCAGACCATGTTGTGTGACTATGCACAATGGGGAGGAGACATTCTTTCTTCTTTTCATTTGTACCATCCACAGTGGTGCTCCTGTGACCATACAAGACAGTTGTGAATGACAGGGGTTGTAAAGAAGGGCTGCCATGGGATGGTGTGAAAGCAGAGCTGGAGATGGACAGTTAATCCTAGTAACAATATTTTAAGTCGGACAAAACAGAGCCTGGGATTACAGCATGGAAATAGAAGGCACGTTCAGGAAGGTCACCACTTCATTTAACTAATTTGAGGTCAGGGCAAGGTAGGGCAGCTGGAAAAGAGAAATGGAAAATATTCTTTAAATGGCTTTATTAATCATGACAGGCTCTAGTGCTGTGAGTGGGAAGAGAAAAACATTATTCTTTTGACCAGCATTTTAAAACAGTCCCATATTCAGAAGAACACAGTAAATGAGTATTCCTTCAAGCAACGGGTAGTGAACAAGACTTTAAAGCACATTTCTGGGACATTCATAGCTTTTTCTTTCATGTTTTTCTATGCCCATAACTGAAACAGTAAGGGGCTCTGAAGTCTATACTAGTAAATACCATAGTAAATAAAATGTGCCAAGGACCAGTCTCTGGCCCTAAGGGCAGCAGGCTGCAAACAGCACACATCTGTATTACTAACTTCACTTACTCTCCAAGATGTGATGGTCACCACCAAACTGCATATTTGGAGTTTCTCCTCCCCTGTGCTAACTCTGGACCCACCAGCCGAGAACAGAGGGTGACAGCTGACCTAAGCAAAACCCATGCCAAGGACTCTGCTAGCAGGTCAGCACTATGGGCAATCACTTTCTGTAGCCAAATGGGCTGAAAATATGGAGCCACCATTCATCAGCTATCAGTAGGCAGGATCCCACCAGACCTCACTTCCTGGACAGCTTATCCTACAGGCAAACTTCATTTAGTGCAATCATCTTCCCCTTTTTCTATGGTTAAGCTGCAGGAGCTGGAAATCTTCCACCCTGATCATTTTATGCCAGTGGAAATTTCCAGCGTAAGGTCCTATCCTAGTTCCCTGACTGGTGATGTAAATGGTTCTTCTGGATCTGAATATATGGTGAAGGCTAGTCCATCTTCTGGGAGCACAAAAGTGACAGGCCCTTGCCCTGCTTCTGCTCAGGAGTGGCATCTGGAAGAAATGGGGATGGGGACCAGCCAGTGGGTCTGCAAGTGTGAGAGTCACTGACTTTAAAAAAAAAATCCCCCTTCAAAAGGAGAGAAAAAGGTGCCAGCTGTTTGCACCGCAGCTGTTGCATTAGCAATGCTCTGGTCCCAATTTCAGAGGAAGGACCCTGTCCCAGCCCCAGCCCATGGAGAGGGGGCCATCCTCCAAAAAAGCCTGTTTTTTCTTCTGTTTAGGCTCTGCATGTTTAATCAAGCAAAACACCTACTGAAGGAGACGGGAGCTTTGCCTGAGAGGACTCCGCAGGATTTTGGCCTTTCATTTTAATGGTTAACCAGCTCCAAGCCTCGACCTTTGGCAGGGCTGAGGAGATCCGTGCAGATGGGATACTGCTCCTTCTTTTCTTGTGGTAAAATTAAAAAGAAAAAGAAGCTCATACATCATAAAACGTGACAATTCCCAGCGTAGTTCTTTTGGGGCTCCTTCTACCAAAGAGTTGTAGCACTGCCAGGCAAAAGGAGAAACAGCCTTAATCACCCGAACCCTAGGCAAACACTATATCTTTTTTGTGAATCGAGTTTAAACAGAAGTTATGCAGGAAGGACCAAGTCAAAAACCACTTTTTCCAGATGTCAGAAAGATTGAAACACACATGAGGGAAAAAAGCAGCGTTACGAACTTTTAGCTTGATATATCTGGTAGGTGAAAGAACTAATGTTGTAAAGAAAATGTTTGCATAGTGCCTCTGAGTCTGCTCTAGACGATAGTACTGGTCAAACAGCACTTTCACCAAACGTTTCTTAGCCATGCTGCTGTTTGAAGAGCAGAAAGCACAGGGAGGGGGAGAAAAAGAAAAATCTAAATGTGAACAGAAAGTTCTATTTACTGAGATAAAGATTGAAGAAATAGATATGGATATGGAAAATGCTCTTGAAATATGTTCCTTGTTATAAATAAACCATGTTGCCAGCACTTAAATAAAAAAAAATAAAATAAAATCCTTGTTGAGAGTCACAGGGGAGCAATACCATCGACGGAATATCTGCTGATGCAGCTGAACTATGCTTAAGACATCTGCTGAGATGAAACTACTTTGTGGCTAGAGGTATTAGGAAAAAAGAGTTACTTCAACAAAAAAATAGCCAGTGTGTGAAAACAAAACCACACCAAAATGTAACAGAACGTGCACTTCTACAACTGTGGCACAGCCATACAGTAGTTATTCCATCAATGTGTCTGCCTTGGAAGTGAAGCAAAAGATTGTAAAACAGGCTGATAAATGAAGAAACCTCCCCCACAGCACCGCTTTCTGCAGAAATCTCAGATCCTGAACCGAGTCGCAAGCTATTAAGAGAAAGTGAGGATCAAAAATAAGTGGGATTTAAAGTCAATTTATTCAAAGCGAGCGCCGCGTTCACTTTGCTGCCGAAGCACTGAGTTCAGACCCCGTGAGGTCTGCCTGCTGCTCCCTGCCTCATTCATCAGCACCCAAACCAACGGGAGGAGCGCAGCTCCCAGCAAGCACCCCACGTCAGAGCCATGCCACCAGCTGCAGGCAGGGAAGCCCAGCGCGCAGGCAGCCGGCAGCTATGCATTATCGATACTGACGTGCACCACTTAACCAAGGGTGTGTTTTAAAAACAATTTCCTTAACTTGGAGCGGCTCTTACTTCGGTTTGTGAGCAGTTTGACGCTGGCTTTGCTGCAGCTGATTCTTTAATGGCTGAGCTACACCAGATGAACTGCTTGACCAGAATGGACAGAAGCAAGTCATTTTAATTAAACTGGTTTAAAAGCCAGCTTCAGCAAAACACAAGTATTTTCTGTGCACAAACCATACCTTGCCTTTTGAGGGCTGCAGCCTTCCATTTAGTTTGTATAATGAAAACAATTCTCTGCACTTCTTCTGTAAGGAAAATATGAATTCAGGTTATTTTTCACTTTAATTTTAGTATGAACTCTTTACTCCTACTTTTTAAAACACTGCATAATGATTGTTACCCATAGGTCAGGACTTCAGGCAACAAGGGACAGAGCAGAAGATCTAATGCACACATACATTGGAGACATAATTCAGGAATACAGAGGAACAGGTATCCCCTCCTACACCCAAACTCACACTTGAAATGGCAGAGGGCTTCTGTAAATCCCCTTTCCCCCTCTCCGCCCACCCCCCATTTCCTTCTCTCTGGTTTCTTCTCTTCCCATCTAAAATTTTCACAACTGTCACATACAGCTGTTGTCTCAGGTGTCATTCAATAAGCACCTTCAACCCTGCCTCACTGTTTTCCCCTGAAACTCTTCCAACCAGCATTTTAAAAAATATTTGCCAGCCACCATACTTAGAGTTCTCATGTCCCCTTTTCTGTCAGTCTAATAATATCTTTTGCCTCAATTCTTGGGTTGTCATGGGTTTAACATATGAATCAACTCCAGGATTATCTTCTATGTCTTGCTACACCTATGTTCTTAAAAGATTTGATATGTTACTTCAGCAGGAGCTGTACAATTTTATTCAGGAGCAATTTAGCATCCAAATTCTCTTTGTTCAGCCCCTTACTCACATGTGCTTTGTGTATGCCTCAGACAGAGCCCACACATCTTCCTGGGGTGGTGGGTCAATCTCATTCTCTCTTCTTGATGCTGTTCTACTATACATATGTGGCCAAATGCTTGGTGGAGTGGGGTACAGAAAGCAGGTGTCCTGTGTAGCAGGGAGCATAGATGTGCTTTAGTCCCCATAGCACTGTGTGGAGGAGACTGTTGCCAGCAGGAGATGCTCCATGTCCCACCTGTGTCACCTACTGGTGAGGGCACAGCCTGGAAAGTCAAGATCTGGATTGAAGCTTCTTGGTTAAATAGGACTGGAGGTGGGTGCATGTCTGGGGCATTGGACCATTGCATAGAAGAGGCACATTTCCCCTGTTTCCCGGCCTGTTTCACATCTAGTCCTTTGTCTCCTTTGATTTGCTCATTAGTATTGGAAAGGGGAAAATGTCATTTCTTCTGATGTGAGATATTCCACTCATTCCAAACCACATTCAGGTTTTTACTTCAGCTACGAAAACTGGGAGAAAATTCCAGGCAAAGCTAAATAAGTTCTGTTGCCTGATTTTATTTTTCTAGACAGACCTTGGAGGCCAATTGAAAAACCAGTTTCCCAAAAAGCCTTAACTGGTACCTTTTTACCCATACAGAAGGGTCAGGCCCTGGTGTCCCAGATATGTGATGCATTGCATAGCCATGAAAGGGTCATGAGTTCCCAGAAGGAGAATCCCCCAGATAATTCACCAGCCAGTGGCAACTTTTCTTCTGATGACGGAATATGTAAAACTTTAACTCCCTGCTAGAGGATTTTAGTGAATTAACAGCTCAGAAAATGCTCAAAGTCTCCTGTCCATGTGGAAAGCAGTTGTAGCCTCTCTGATTTACCTCTGGTCCCTTAAGCAATAACTCAGTAACTGGGGTACCCCCCATTAATACATACTTGACAGACAAAAAAGGTAACAACAGCCTTGTCACAAGTCTCGCTGTGGTTGTTGCTTTTCCTCACTGCCATTGCTTTCTGGGCCTGTTTACTGGGAAACCTGACTCATCTGCTACTTTTGTTATACAGAGTAATGCAGAGTTGGGGGATTCCCTGCTGGAAGAGATACTTACAATTTAGTTGTAATCAGCATGGTTTGTACAGGGCTTTTTTACACATGTGCATATATATATGTGTTCATTCTCCTGAATCTGAGGTGGTGTTTGTATGGTAGCTTTGCAAAACAGAAGAGTAAGGACCGAAATAAAGCTTCTGTGTGGGTACTTAGAAGTATCTCCACACACAAAATAAGCTGAGAAAGTACAGACTGTTTTTATTGCCTGCTGATGAATATGAACTGAAGAAACATAAAGGCAGTTAGAAAAAGTATACAAAAAAGCAGCTCTCTGAGATCAGAAGAAACGTAAATGTTAGCCATCATAAAGTTATTGAAATAAAGAGACATTTCGTATTAGGTGTACCTTTTTCATCACAAATGGAGAACACGTGATAACATGATGCAGATGGTCTGTATCACGCTTTGATAAACACTTAATAAAAATGTTTCAAGCTCTCCCATTGCCTAATAAGTGATACACAGATGGTCTTGGCTTAGTGGCCATTTCACTGGGTCCAATTCAGTGGGATTCAATGTTAAGTGTATCTGTATTGGTTGCTCACACACTTTCCAGTTCCATATATAGTCCCTTCAAACATCAAGTACCCACTAGCTTAAATGGCAATCCAGAACATAGAAGGTTTTGCAAATTAGCCAAGGAGGTTGTACTTAAAATGTTTGCATGAGTGCATTCATATCGAGAATAACTTATGACATAAGATGACTGTTCCAAAATAAGTTCCTTCACAACAGACAAGTGATGTCTGACATCAAACCTTATAAAAATAGATTCCTTCTTTCTGAGAATCAATGTAGTTAATTTTCAAAAGCTACTTAGAAGCATTCATGCAGGGAATATGTACTGTGTTCATTGTGAGTAGGGCACATGCTAATATCTCGTGTTAGAGAGCATCCTATCCCAATGGCATACTCTTCACTCACCCAACGCTCCAGTGAGAAGAGAAGTGACTTTATACAACTCAGTGCTGGAAATTGGAAAAATAAGAAACAGTGTAAACCAAACAAACAAACAATGCAGAGACAGAAATTCTAAGAATTTCCGTCAGTCTTCATGCTACTGTAACTATTCAACTGATTTTACTTCAAAAGATATGGGCAGATCTGCAAACATTTCCCCCCACATTTTTGTGGTTTTCACCCTTTCAACCCATTTGCTGCTATGGAATTAATTTTCAAACAATGTGTGTTGTCCTCCAAGTAACTGTATGTGAAAGATACCCTGTGCAATGAGGCATTTCTTACCATTAGGGCCACCCAGTCTGCCCCCTGGAGACACGTCCTTCTAAAAACTGTGTTTATGTTTCCATTTTTATGTAGTATTTGAAGCTGAGAATTTTCTCTTAAACACTTGGCATAACCTTTTCATTACTCCATGGTATAATTCTCACACAAAGTAACAGGCAAAGAAGAGAAAAATATCTGAACGTATTTTTTTTAATAGTATTTAAGTCACAGAGCATCTGATATTAGCTTTGATTTAAATATCCTTCTAACAGACAAGAGTTTGTGAAATTATTTTGATATAGAGTATTTGATCTACGTATCTTGATTATATGATAGTAGCTCAGTAGTTCCTGAGAATTAAATGATACCATTTTTTGACAGAGGAAAAAATTTTCAGCAGCATTATAAGTGGGGTCTAGTGTCATCTACCTAGGGCTAGGGGTCAAACCACTGGTATGAAAAGGCTTAAAACATGACAGCCTTCCACCATTTGGAAGCAAGTTGGTATGTGAGTTTGTTCACAGAAGCATTGTTTCAGGCTAGGGTAAGTACAGATGCTAGACACAACTCCACACTACTCTACTACTACCTCTGTAATACAATTCAGGGAAAGGCATATTTCCCTGCTTTCCCAGAAGTTCATAACAGCCTTCCTGACTGGTGGGTCTGGTCCTCAGAGGTGCACGTTTCCAGTGCAGCATTTCTCAACCTTTCCCCACAGCTCTGCTGGGAAATGCCTTGCTTGGACCCTCTGAAAAAGTTCTTGTTTTCCTGCAATAAATAATCCCTGCTTATTCAGTTCCACTTAACTTCACAACCCCCCTCTGCCCTCTTACTTCTGTTCTGCTTCTGTTCCTGCCAGCTGTCCCCAGAGATATTGCTTCAGCAGCTGAAGCCCGCCTCTGTCTTCCCCCGGCACCTTGCAGGCAGCCCAGGGAGCTGAAAACTGCACCAAACCCCTCCTTAGCACCCACGTTCCTGCGCAGTGGACAGGCTGAAAGTTGTTGAGATTATTCAACATAATGTTTAGACAAATGGCAATTGATCCTGCACCAAAAGCCTCCCAGAGCTGCCAGTAAGAGAACAATGTGGTTCAAGTTCATAGTTCAGAGTAGGGAAATGTCTAAACCGAGATAAGGAAAACCAATCTTTCTTGTGTTATTACTGTGGAGGAAATTTTATGTGGAGAAAATGAACCCTGCTTTTCAAACAGAAGGGAGATCCAGACAGAAAGAAAATTTGCAAAGGTGGCTCATGCTAGAGGAGGAAGACGGCATTTAGGGTTCGCAAAACTGGCATGCGGTATTTGGATACAAGTAACACTATACCATATGGATATAAGTATCCCTAACAGTCCAAAAAGAGGTGACGATGCAATTGCTGAGCATGTTGCTTGCAACCGGCATTACTACAACAGAGCTGCTCCAGGCAAATGCCCATACATGGTACTTGCAAGGTCCTTCTTACTTCTTATGGGCTTTCCACCTCTGCAGCCAATAAAGCAGGAGAGGTCATTGAAGGGCAAAACAGCTTCAGCAGTGGGACAAACCAGCTGCTCCTTCCTCCTCCTCCCAAGGGCTGGTGTGCAGGGCCCAGGTTTTGGAGGTGTGTGGAGGCCATGTGTGAGCAGGAGCAGCCAGCTGGTGGCAGCGCCCCTGGGCCACCATGGGGCAGGCACCAGGACAGAGATGCTGGCAGACGCTCCTGCCCCAAATGCCCATGGCAAGCTGTGGTGCACCTGGCCTGTTCAGGGCTCTCAACCCCCAGCATTACAAACAAAGCGGAAAATCAGGAATCTTTTTCCATGGCTGAGTGTTTTCTAAGCCTGTGAGCTTCACATTTTCTAGGCTTTCCTCATGACCACAGCAGCTAAAACTTTGTTTCCTTTTTAATTTGTTAACCAAAGCCGGACACCTGTCTTCTAAAACTGGGATTTGAATTCCCCTTTGTCCCTGGCTAGTCTCTCCCTTCTCCATCTCCTCCTCCTCCCCTAAAACATCCCAGCACTCAAATTCAGGAAGATATATGCTTAGGCTGCTAGAGCTGGCAGCAATATATTAGGAGCAGAAGGTGGTATTCAAGTAAAGGCCAACGCAGTGCAGAATTGCAGAGCTGGATGCAAGAGCAAACAGAAAGGAAGCACCTACCATAAGGTACTTTGTATCAGAGATGGCTGCAAATTTTTCATCAAAGCAAATTTAATTGAAAATTTTTCTTTTTTTGGTCAAAGACAAATTCTCCATGAAAGGTGTCTGCTTTTGTATTTTGCCTTGAAATAAATGAAGTCTACCAAACAAAAGATATTCAAATCAGCACATATTCCAGTTTTCAGCCAAATTGTTTTTGACAAAAATGTGTCATTTCTCAGGGGAGAAAAGAACCTTTTTTTTGTCCAGTCCTATTTTATAAGCCTACAGTATACAATGCCTATTGTTTTCTGTGTTGTTAAACCTCTTACCATGGTTCAGGATTGCAGCTGGCTGTCATGCTTGTGTTTGTATATTGAATATCTGTGGGGTAGATTACTTCATTGTTTATGTGTATCAGTTCCCCATTTGGAAAGGGGACATACCACATCTTGTCTGTTCAGCTGATAAGCATAGCGACTGCTGTCTCTTACTGTGCTTGGGTACAGTGCCACTTAAAATGGGTCTCCAGTTTCAATGGGCACTAATGTTGTGCTAATGTCATGCAAACAACACAAAATAATAGTCTTATTAAACGAGTATCTTCTGATCAGCCCCAGAGTAGGCAAAGAAACACACGCTCAGGTTTTTTCCCCAGAAACAGGCCTCATGAAGCAAATCTCCCTGGTTCTCTGACAGTGTCTATAAATCTTTGTATGTCCATGCTGCTTGCTGAGCACACAGTGAGGACAGGGGTATCATGTGGGATTATTTGTGCACTAGTGATAAAAATCACATTGATATGAGAAGGACACAGCACTCATCCCTTCCCATTCCTCCAACAGCTCCCCCAATTATTCTCAGTCTTTTTTTCCTCCTTTCTCAAATGGATTTTAGTTTTTCACTGCCAGTAGAAATTTCCATTACGTAGTAGTGCCATTGCATGGTAGCTGATCTAAACATGCTTGCCATCAGTGGATCTGAGCTCAAGTTCACTATGGAGAGGAAATATATTTGTAGGACTGTCATCTCTTAGTGCTCTTCCCAGAGTAAACTGTTTAAATTTGCTGTCCACCCTCAGAAGAGACAAGTTGGCAGAAGAGGTCTGGAGGGGCTCCAGTAGAGCTTGCATGTCCCATCCTCACCACAGCTAGTGCAAATGCTGCTCGGGTGCAGGGCAGTTGGAGGTTTCTGCCCAGTCGCCCCTTCATACGATGGCTGAATCTTGAATTCCCAACACTGCCACTGTGTACAGTACCAACGGTGTCTCCAGCCACTTGTGCCATGCTGGGCAAGTCTGTCACACAGCATTATTGGCAGGAAGGTATAATGCAACACAGCATCACCAATGTTGCAAAAGAGGAAAAGCTCCAGCAGCAAAGATGAGAACCAAAGCGAGGATGATGCAGTCTGCTTGCTTTATTCTTGTCTCTGCTTTCAGGTCCTGAAATGGCTCTTCTACTGGCTTCATCCTGAACCTGAACCCTCAGACAATAAAGTAGTGCAGACCAAGTTCTGGAGGAATGAAGAGAGAGTATGATTTAGGACACAGCTTTAAACAATAGTTTGGTGCAACCAAGCATCCGGATAGCAAGGGATACAAAACTCACTGCCTTCCCTGTGTGTCTCATGTCTACGTATCTGTAGCAACTGGCTTTGGTTGCATCTCTGAACTTTGCCTAAAGCACGTAACATTCATGAATCTGCAAAATTGGCTTGAAGTCTCCAGAGAAGAGGATTACCCAGGAGAATTTTAGTATTTCCTGCTTCCAATTGGGCTGGAACCAACACAAAAACAGCTACAACAGTATTTGGCTCTTGCATGCCTGGTCCCAGCCAAAATGCAGGAAATTCAGAGGTATGAAAAAAAAATGATGGGAGATTGGGGTGAGGAACAGAGTGAGCTTTTGAGAAACTAAGGGGAAAAAAAGATTCAGTTGGGTCAGTTCTTACTTGTTTCTGAAGCATTTTGCTAACCTGCACGGCTAGGTCCTCCCCTCTGCATGACACCTGGACTTTCTTGCAAAAGAATCGCTAAAGGCTAAATCTGGGGGCTTTGGCACTGTTTTATACCTCCCCAAAGCAGAATAAAACTGCCAAGTCAGACTGGGAACTAGCCCAGAGTTTTTATTAATTAAATTATTTATTTAGCTGATAATTACAGGCTTCCTGGGCTTAACTCTCCTTAGAGTCACACAAGTACTGTTTGGAGACCTCTACTGAATTAAGAGGAAAATGTAATCTTCTCACTGTTCTTCAGCAGACCTGGCAACTGTTAGAAAGGCCATACCAACCCTCCGTTTTTACAGATCCGTGCACAAATGTAGCATTTCAGACAGAAGCCACCTATCAGGATGAACAGTGGGAACTTGCTTTGTGTGCACATCTGGAAATAAAGTGTTTAGATGTAGCACTGCAGATGTTTGCTGCTTGTAACCTCCACCACCAGCACAACAAACTGCACTTTGTCAAGGAGAGGGCTGGATTCGTACATCTATGGGGCATGAACACAGCCTCTTGGGCTGCTGGCTGCATTTTATAGTTGCATGCAAAACAGAAAACCAACCCTTTTATAGCAAGAGAGGATTCCAATAGCAATCACAAGGCATCACGAGCAGTTTGTACCTAGTTACAGCAAGGTGATCATGCAGATTGCATGAAGAGCCCTGTAGTTGTGGAGGTGCCAGCAACATGGTACACCATCTCCTCTGGATCTTGATTGGCACTGTACCATATTGTCCGAATTGGTCAGTGGAAAGCCTGCTTGGGGTCTGCTGTTCTGCGGTCAGAATTGCCACTGGCTTCTTCTCCCCTCTCTGACATGCTCAAAATTTATGTTCTTAGAGCCAAATCTACATTTATCCTGTATTTTTGCCTTAACTCTCAAGCTGGGTAATCCAGTGTAGAATGGCTGTATAAAGCTCCCACGTGCCATAACCTGTCATATTAAATACCCATAGCTATTAATGATAGTTCACACTAGGGGATGAAGGAGCATCTTGTTGCTTTTAAGCCATAAGTGACTGCAAAGAGTTTAAGTGCAGCTTACATCAAGCAACCAGAAACTGGGGCTAGTGGGGCACCAAGGCTGCTGGTGAATTTGCTTCTACATCTGGGAGAGAAGCGGGGCAAGGAGGGCAGCTCTGGCCAACGCCACTGGTAATCCAATGCACCTGCTGCATGTTCAGCCCCAGGCCAGTGGGCAGCATGGTGGTGGGACCTCTGTGAAGTTCCTGCTCCTGGGTCTTCCCTTCCCACAGCCCTCTGACAGATGGGATGACTGATAGCTCTTTCCTGTTTGTGTATTTTGGTATGCAGCTCAGAAATTTGGCCATCCCACTCTGGTGAGTCAGACCACATATATCTTGGTAACTGGGGATGTTCATGGACTCCTGAGGAGAGGGAATAATCTATCAGGTTCTACTAGTCATAAATTTGGAATAGTCACAGAAAATTTAAAAAACCTGAGTATTTCCAACTGGGTTTCATATCCATGGAAGATAACTGCCTGAATGTTTGGGTATTGGTCCTCTAATTAGATAAATATTTACCTGAATCCACTCCATTGTGGAGAAAAAAGATTATTAAAATTGGTCTTGAGTTATGGCTTGCTTTAGTTTTATAGCAGTCACCAAATGAAAATTCTTTTAAAACCTACTTCTGTCCCAGTTTTCACCCAACAAAGAAAGGCCAAGCCCTATGAATCTTTGAATACCAGGAGTCAAATTAGAAATGAGCCTGCATATAAAAAAGATGAAAAAAGGCTTGGTTTTAGACTTACAAATAAAGGCATGAATACCTTGGTTTAACCTTCCTGTAGCCTCTTACTCACTTTGTCATCCAAATGCTTGAACAAAAAAGCTTTCCCCCATGGCAGTGACCTTCTCTCTGTTTTCTGCAGTCTTGTGCCCCAGATTAACATTTCAGGAGAATATGATATACCCTCTACTGCACATGCTATGAGACCACCCCATTCGTAGTTTTACTACATTTCTGTTAAAGAAAATGGGCAATGGCTTTGCCTTCAGCTGCCTCTTTTTACTGGCATCTTAACTTTGACATCTTTCACCACCTGGGACTTAAGAGGCTTCTTATAATTGAGAAAGAACAAGTCTAGCCCTTTTTTTCTGTGAGCTTGTGCTGTGCAGGTCCCACTTGGCTATCAATGACAGTGTTATGAAAGTTCAACAAGGCTAAACACTGGTTAACTACTTACAGGCTTTTTTTGGCTCAGCAAGTAAATCCGTCAACAGTTCTGCTTGCTTACTCTCCTATCCCATTAGACAGGATAACTTTGGGGCTAGTCAAGAAGGGGTTTCACAGTGCTATGCCTTTGCAAGCAGAAAATCCTGAGGGTTTAGGGTGCGTTTCTTGCAGAGCCCAGGTGACGCATCCTCTTTATGCACAACATTTTTTCCCTTTCCAAAATCAGAATAAACTTTGAGTGTAAAGGATGCTAAGGACTACAGCAATACAGCTAATAAATAACCATCTCACCCTACCACATAGTCTGGGGTCAGGAAAACAGACTGGTTATTGTTGTCAACTTCTTCTTCTTGGGGAACACCTACGTCCTCCTCCTTTAGAGCACTGGGTGACCAGGGATACAGGACTAGATCTATTGATGGCTGGTCTTAAGGAGAAATTCAGACAGCATCATACCATGATGCCTTTGGCCTAAATTAATCTCACTTAAACTCCATTTTAGTCTCTGTGCACCTTTTGACCAAAACACTTTTGGAGTCCAGCGAGAGCTGGGAAGACCTTGATTTAGACATGGCAATGGAATTTAGGTCAAATGAGGATTTCTTTTAGCCATGAAGTTTAGAAGTGAAATCCTTACCAGAATGAGGCAAATTGGCATTAATAACAGATACCCACCAGCAGTCTTGCCTCCCTTTCAGTGAGGATCATCCTTGGGTCTGGGCAATAGATTTGCAAGTTGCTAGGGACATGCAGGAGAGAGTTTCTGCAACCTCACTAATACCTACAGTATTTCTTTGGCATAATGAAAGCTGTGGGTGTGCACTGAGAATGATATATCCCTCTTGCTCATTATATTCCACCTTCAGAGTTTATTAGTGCTCCACACACTCGTTAATCTCTGAATCATCCCAAAGTCAATATTCAGATCCTTTTTCGGAGCATGCAAACTGACCTGAGCATTGTGCCTGTTACTTCTGCAGCTTAATCCCAGTCACTGGAAACTCTCAGCTGGAGTCAAATTCTGTTGAAGACCATCCATGGATCCATCGCTTCAGCCATTCTGCTTACAAATATGGCCTTCTTTTCTTTCCTTTTTTCTTTCCTTCCTACCTCTTCAAGCTGTTCTGACTTCTCAGTGGTATCTATCACCTTCCTTCTTCCACCCACTTCCTATCCCAGTTGGCATACCAACAGCCTGTCTCTCAATCTCCATTTGCCTTTCCCTCTCTCTCTAATGCACTTTCCCTGTGGGACACCCCATTGTCTCCCAACACCTCTTTCATCATCTTTATGCTGTTGACTCCTAAATCTGCTCTTCCCCAAACCAATTCCCCTTGGCTTAGATTCACATCTCTGATATTGTCTCACTGACCTCTTGCCACTCTCTTGTACTATCTGGCAAGAACAGACCTGTTTCCTTCCCTGTGCCCGCTTCATTCTTCCAGCCTTTCCTCTGTGCACAACTTCTACAGTCTGGATGTTCTTCATCCTCTCCACAGACAACAGCCCTATCTTCAGATTCATACCAACTTCATCTGAAAGTACTCTATAGCTGTGTTGTCATATGTTGACCAAGATTCTGAGAGGTTTGGGTTCCACCACCACCTATGTGACATTTGTTGCTTCCCAAGGAGTGGCTTTGAGGTCAGGTGGCAGCCTAGGTAAAAGCCCAGCTGCCAGCCCTATGTGGGGAAGATGCCTACTCTCCTTGGGGCCTGCACTGAGGGGGAAACATTTGAGAAAGCACCAGGAAGAAGAGCTCTTCAGCCCAACTATATACCAACAATCTTGGGAACACCATGAAGTTAGAGGAAATTTCACTTGATGTAAGCCTTTGTTTAAACTGAGTGGTTGTGTACAAAATCAGATCCCCAGCATGGATGTTATTTCCCTTAGAAGGATCTGTGTTGAGGTTTAGGGTTTTATGAGAAGTGAAAATGGTGTTAGGAGAAGTATGCCACATAGGGTTTAGTTTTGTTACAGTCCTCTATACTCCCATCTCATCCCTCTTCAGCCCACATAGTGGCAGAGCTCACCCTCCTCTTCCACAGCCTGTGCATAGCCCCTTTCCTCCTTGAGGAGCCCCCATGCTTGCATGAAAAGCTCAGTTATGTCCATTCCCTCTTCTGAGTGCCCTTTTCTTTCACAGCCTCAAACTCATCCTTTGTATCTTCTAAATTTTTTTCTTTTGTTTGGACCCACACTACTAATATCAGCTCCTTTACTGACTGCTTTTCCCTTCTTATAAAAATGAAAAGAAAATGTTTAAAATTATCAAAAACTATATTAAAAAAGAAAAATTTGTCATTAACTGTAATGTAGCACATTCATTTTAACACAGTTTCTTAGGAAAGACAAAGTTAATGTTTTCTTCATTATTTTCATCATTTCTGCCTCATAACAGAAGCTGCTGATTAATTTCAGTAAAATTTGGCAGGTGTAAAGAAACCTCAAAATATTAAGTTCCAACTACTTAGAACTTTTAAGTACTGCAGCTGAAGCTATAATTTCAGTGGCTGGGAAATCAGCAGCTAAAGTGAGGAGAAAGATCCTAGACAGCCCTTTTGCCTATGGAAAAGCTGCAATAAGAGTTGACCATCTCTTAGACCATATGCTGTTTTGAAAATACTCACCTAGGTTTCCATCTCCTACCTTTAAGCCATGTGTGTCATTTGTTAGGTGTTTGGGGTTCTTTCATAATTTTCAGGGAAAGCTCTGATTTCGCTTGTTGTATGCTTTTATTTTCCCTTTCAAAAGCCAAATATCTGGTCATCCCAATAGTCTTGTGGGGAGTTTGTCATGCAACAAGCTGCACAAACTCACAAACTTGGCCTTAATTTTTAGACCATTCACATACTGATCTATTGTTTCTGCAGGAGTCTGATATCTGGTAATACATAAAAAAAGACATCCAAATGTCAGATATTTCTTGGGGCTGAAATAGTTCTGGAACTGATCCATTAGTAGAGTTAACTTTGTATTATCCTTTTACATTACAGAGCTGAGAGTACTTCCAATACATCATGCCCAACCACGTGAAGGAAAGCAGATGCTTGTCATTTCTTTCCTCACCATCTTGTTGGTACATAAATACCGTTCAAACATTTGTCTTCCCTTTCTCCTGTGCTAGAATAAGACCTCTGTAAAAAAACAAGGTTTGTCAGGGTGCCATGTGTCTGCTATTTTCACCATCGGTCCAGTGCAATAACAATCCAGCTGTGCTGGGGTCAGAGACACTTTGTGCAGGAACAAAGGCAAGGCATGAACTAACATGGTGTTTGCAATTGCTCTAGTCAGGAGCTCAACCAAAAGAGTGAAGTCCTTGACATAAATCAGAGTACCATGTAAACTGTTCCAATCTGGTTAATCTGGTTCCTCACAACAGTCACATATATCAGTACAATGTTTGCCTATGCTAGAAAACCAGATCATGCAAGAAAAAAGACCCTTGAGAGTTAGGGCTGCTAACACGCTGTTAAATATTCAACACAAGCAGACATCATCATGTTTAGCATTGTGGCAGCTGGTCAGCCCATGGGCTTAACCACAACCAGCTGATGTGATGTTAAACACAACAGTCCCTGCCTGTGTTCAGTGTTTAGCAGCATGTTTAGCATTGTCTTAGTTACCAAGATTCCTCGGGGTTGTGTTTTATCATGATGCAATTTTCCAGTGTGGAAGAGCTCCAAAAGGCTAGCATTTTACAACCACTGGAACACAAGACAGATTATAAAGTGTCAAAAAAGAATAGATGGGTTTAGCCAGTATGCTTGGCTTGTGGCTATTCAAGAGACCTTCCTCCCACACATGATATTGCCACAGGTGCAATCCTGTGCAAAGAGATCCTTTGTTTAGGAAGGAGTCGCTGATGGTAGGTATTTACCCCTGCAGGGTCCTCCATTCCAGAGCAGCCTCCACTCTCTCTGTATGAAAAACCTCAGATTTACTGACTTGGGGGCATCCTTGCAAGCTGCATCTATTTTCTTCGTTTTTATTGGAGATGACAGGTTGAACAAATCAAGGTGGCAAGTCAAGTTGAGGGAGCCTCTTGCTTTGGCACAGGAACTGTTGCAGTAGAGCAAATTAAGATATCTTCAATTTTTATCCATAGCTATGTGTACATTTAAAATAACTATCCAAGTGTGTGGAGTCATCCTGATGGGTGCTTTTAAAATAAATACTGAGATATAGCAAAAAATAAACACATTACATCATCACATCTCCTGTAGTTTGAATTCTCTACCAAACCTCTTCCCAGATATTTAAAGAGCAGAACTATTTAGCCCCAAAATAAGCTTTGGAGAAGCTTGGACCTGGGTTGACAAGCAAGTTTTGAATCTGGCCTCCTTTACCTTTTAGGAAATAAAACCAGTCTTTGATCACAACATTCCTGAACTTTGAGAAATTATGAGTATGATTCAAACAGGGTGTTGGACCTTTGTCTCCTCCAGTTTCCTTCACCCAGAGGGATGGGTCCCAACGTAACGGGTCCTCAGATGCTTGACACAGTTGCAATGCAGTGGGTTGCAATGGGTCTTTAGATTCTTGGCACAGGCTCCTTAATGAACTTTGAAGCTCTCCTGCCAAACATTGCAGAAACTGTCCAACTTTGCAAAACTAAACCTCCAAACAATACAACTAGCTATTTCCTGTGCCCTTCTTTTGCTTAATAAAAAATGGAGACTTTTGGGGAGAAGAATTAATGTTCCTGAAACATTAACTAAAACGTGCAAAGTCAAGGAACATAAAAGTAAGGCACCACTCACTAGTGGCATGTCATCTCATAGATGTGATTCAAATATCAGTGAAAACAAGTTACCTTAGAAACATGTTTTATAAAAACAATCACTAAAGAAGAGTTGTTTATTGGAAAATATTTTCCACCCTTACATTTGCAACCATAGTGGCTATGCACAACAGAACAAAGCACAACAAAATCATACCGACTCTGACATTTTCTGGCTTTTGAGTAAAATAGACCAAATGATAGTTGGTGGCTTGGTCCAAAGCCTATGAAGAACAGTGGAAAGTTGCCCATTTACTGCATCAGATGTAAGATCAGGCCTTACTATTTTAATGCAGTCCCAAGAAAAAATGTAAATAAATTATAATCTCTAATCCCTTGACTAGCTCTGTAAATTGGGCATGTAAGGCCCAGGAACAGATATTTATATATTTTAGGAGATTTGTCTATAAATTGATACCGCTCACTCTACTCTCCTAACTCTACTTTTGGTTGCTTCTTTAGGAAAAGGACCACTTTTCGTGTACCTCTGCACATGCCAAAAATCTCTTACTTTGGGCAGCTCTTTTTGAAAACCTTGACTGTTGGAGACATTCGTCTGAGGCAGATACAGCAAATTGTCGGTTCCATTTTGGTCCTTTTCAGCAAGCCAGCTGCCAGATAAGACTTACCACAGTGCTTTTGTCACTTGTACATCTACGTCAATGTGGCTGCAAATCCTGGAAACCTGAGTGCCATGAAGACCAACTCTTGTGAAGAGGGATGATGTTTCATGCTTTTCAGCAGGGGACAAGTCAGACTCCCCTGCAAGGGGAGAAAAGGAGTCTGTAGGGAAAGTTCTGGTTTTCTTTTGTTTTGTTTAATTAGTGTCCCAGACAATTGTGTGAAGACAGTATCTGATTTATTGTGCAGTTGGGATACAAGGCTTCTGTCACAGCACCATCATGTATACCATGGTGTACATAAAGGATATCATCTCGGGGACAGTTTCAGTAAGTGAAAGGGTTGGAAGCTATGTAAGGTAAACAAGGCTACTGGATTTTTTTTCCTGGCATACCCACACTTACAGCTGCCAAAAAGCAGGCAAACTTTTGCCTCCAAAAATAAAAAGTGATTATACTCTGTCTAACCAAGTCTACCCTTAACTACACCACAGCCTATCGCAAAAAGAAGGACAGATACGTATTTTGTGGTATTGTTTTTGGAAAGTTTCCATTCAGGAGTTTGCAAGAATAATGTGGTTGTATTGCTGGTGCAGAGCTGAGCATCTCTGTAAGTGTGAACTCATGGTCCTGTAGAGCACTGCACTGTTATCTTTTCAGATTTCTATGGGCACTGGACAGATTTTTTTATTCACCAGAATATCACCAACTCTGTCTAAAGGCCTGATGAGGCTCCACTGACATCTGCAGGAGCCTCTGCACAGACTCCAGTGGATGCTAGGATGAAGTCCTTTGAGGAATGATGATCTTTCCCTAGGAGATCACCTACAGTTAGCAAAACAAGAGTGTGTGCACTTTGCCTCTACATTCAGCTATGTTTACTGGTCGTCAGACTAGTCCCTGTGATTCTTCTTCCGCATCTGTTCTGCCCAGACCTTTTCTGCATCGCTAACAAGGACAAACTTTGGTCCAACTTTCAGTCTTCTGAGCAATTTTGAATAGGGATGATATAATAAGCCCTGTGACAGGAAGAGCGGGAGTCTCAGCATGGCTGGTTTGCTGAGGTATTTCTGGCTGAAGACCGAAATTCTAGCCTGCCTTCATTACACATGTACATGAGCAGGTCTAAGACCCATCAAAGGATGTTTCACATCTGTTTCTCAAATGGTGAATGAATAGCCTCTTATACCAGACTTAATTTTCATCTAATTTTGTGTCTGCTACTGGCTTACTGTGTGATCTTGCAGAAGTCACTCCATCTCTCCATGACTGTTTCTCAGCCCATCCTTCTACACCTTACCAGTTGAGCTGTTCAGCTTCAGGGGCCAGGACTTGGGTCTCACAGGGTCACTTGTGTTTACAGTATTCAGCACCAACTATCATTTGGAAATCTTGGCACCATCAACACAATAACAGTCCAATATGGGCAACTGCAGGCTTTAATCCCACAGTAAAAGAAGGGGTCCTGGATGTGCACTTTCTTTGCACTAGCAGCTGAATTCTCTGTGTGCTGCTTCTGACTCATCCAGATAGGTTTTAAAACCAGAAATTACAAGATGGGATGGAAGTTGTTATAGTGTGCCTGGCTGCATACTCTTAACTTCTTGTATGCTCTACAGAAGTATCCTAAGCAAGAGCATGTTTGACCTCTGCCTGTTAGGCACACTGGCAGCTTGTCAGGGTCCCAACCAATTTGAATTAATTAACTAGCACAGTTACATTATCCATTTAGGAGCCCTCCAGGCTTCAGGCTCTGATATGCTCTGTTTCATCTTGATGAGAGGGACCACCCCTTAGTCACGATAGGGCACTGCATTGTGGGGTTTGGTTTCCATGGGCACATCTCGGTAATTAAAACAGGACAACAGCTGCAGGCTACCACGTAGCACTTCCTGGGTGACATTGGCCTGTGGACAGCAAAATGTGTCACACCAAATCTAAAAGTCTGCTTTGCATCCATGTTGTATGTAAATGAAGACATTTCTAGGTGCATTTTCTACAGTGAAACCAAGCAACAAGTGGAACGATGCAGTGCTATTGACTTGTCTCAGGCAGAGGGTGAGGTGTGTATCTGCACCATGCAGCAATACATAAGTAAGCTACTAGTCAACAAGCCCAAGGAGCACCAAGCTTGGTCTGGGCTCACTGACCTGCTCTGGGATGCAGAACTGCATCTGCCATCCTGTCCTCACCCTTCAGAGCTGGGAGATACGTGCAGGAGACCACATAGGCTATGCCTATACCATTTTAGATGATAACTTGTCAGTCAAGGTCCTCCACGGCTGCTTCATCTCCTCACAGTGTTTGCAAGGTTCCTACGCAACCTTTCCACTTTACTCTCCAGGAAATGTTTCAGACAGCATCTTTTCTGCTCCAGGTTTCCTGAAAGGATGGGTAGAGCACGAAGATAACAGCTCTGATTATCCTCCTCTCCTTCTCCAAATCAGAGGGAAATCATCCTTCCATGTTTATACAGCACTGGGACATTGTGGGGTAACAGACTTCTAAGGCACGGTAACAAAAGCTTTTAAATTTCATACTGTGGAGAAGTTGGATTTTTTTTTAACACCTGGTTAGTCTCATAACACCCATTTTGCTTTGAGCTAATCAAACGTGATACAAAAGACAACAAAAAAAACCCTGGGCAATCTGCATCCTTAGTATATGGAGGAACATAAAGTTTCCTGCTGGATCTGTCAATCCTTAGAGCAGGAAGAAGAGACCTTGCTTAAGAAAATGTGTTCAGCCCAGGAGGAGCTCAATGTCCCTGTAGAATCAGCAGAATGACGGAGGAGCCAAAGTGATCCTGAGTGGATCCCTCTCTGCCTCTCCTGGTTCCCACCCACCTCTCCCAGCAGCCCAGGCAGATGTTGAAGGCAGGTGTGTGTGGCTGCTTGGTGATGTGCAAGGTGCATAGGAGAGGTGGGCTGGATCTGTTTTGTGTTTCCCTGCATTTCAGTTCCCTGCTAGCAAAATGGCAATAATGCATAGGTTTCCCATCTAGTTTGTTTTTTGGAGCATTAATTGTTTAGAGGAGATTACGTATGTTTCTAATACTTTTGGGCTGCTACCCAAAAATACTGTGCAAATTTCTGAGTTTGAGTCAAGCGCAGAATTTATGTGACTAGCAGAGTATACACATCAATGCTTGTGGAGATAGCAAAAAAATTCCACCCCAACAACCCAAAGAATGGTCACAATGGGATAAACTGCAAGTTTCATGTATTCTCTTTGAGTAAAGCTTTCCTATAATATTTCTCCACATTGCAAAAAAAAATAAATGGTCACTCTTTCCAGGAAAAAAATTCTCCCTTGCTAACAAAGTTGTGAGAGATTTTCAGAACAGCCAAGTCAAAAAGATGGAAACAAAATAAAATGAGGACCAAAACGACCCCCAAGCCGCAGGTACAACTGCTTTCTCCAACTCCTATCAGTTCTCTAGAGAGTAGCCTGTTTCATAAATGAAAGACGTCTTCCTTGTAAACATGTTAATTGTCTTTTGACAGGCCACAACTATCTTCCCACATCTGGACTGCCCCAAGCCATGGCAAAGACACAGCATTTTTTAGAAGTTTCACCTACTTTCACGCTTCTTAGGCATAGCATTGCTTTTTCACTGTATTTTACAGGTCACAATTAGCACAACAGAGTAGTAAAATATTAACCAATTATCACAGACAAGCAGTTCTGCTTTGCAAAGCTTTTTCCACACTCAGAATTGCATTGGTTTAATTAAAGGTGTGTTTTAAAATCAAATTAGTTAAGCCAGTGCAAACACTGGAATCTATTTAAAGTTGGTTTGTATTGATTTAACTTAATCTGATCAGGAAATGACTTAAACTAAATTGATACAGAGCAGATTTAAATTGGTCTTGCACCAGTTTAACTAAATCATTTTAAAACCAATTTCATGTGGACCATATCCCATTGTTGTGCCAAGGAGCATGAGCTAAAAAGGTGAATGAAATAACCAGATAAAGGAATGAGACTTAGGACCTGATTCAGCAGTGTGATACTTCAGTGTAAGTCAGCTGTCTTAGAGTTGTAGTTGGCCATAGTTGTAGTAAAACTCAGAATAGAGTGTAGTTTGATAGTGCTTCCTCTAAGCATTTTGCAAGGTTTCCAACCCTAGAACAAGACAAACTATTCTGGGCTACTTTTTTTTTTTTAAAACAGCCCTGGCAGTAGTTCTCAGATACACTGATTTCCTGAGTCGCATATTCATTTTTCATTTTTTATTTAAAATTTCTGAAAACTTCTATCATTTCAGGCCTAGAGAAAACAATTATATTAAAACCTCACTTGACTCCTTTTAAGAATTACTGCTTTCTAATCAAGGGCAACAGCCTTTCCTTTCTTACACAAATGAGGTAAGCTCATTTTTATAAATAGTGCATTTCCATCCAAGATCTGTTCTCTTAATTCCACATAGGAAAGAAAAAGGGGAGGGGGGGGAGGTGAAGGATATTGCATTTTCAAATAAAATTCCCCCAAATTAAATCCTACAGAAGCTTAAGTTCTGAGAGGGGTTTCTTGTGGTGCTTTTATATTGTAAATACTGAGGTTTTAGATTACTTACATAAGCTTTAGTCACCAAAAGAGCTGGATATAAAAAAAAAAAGAAGAACGCTGAAACAGCTGTAGCACTGTATATGAGTCATTTGGACCATGGCAGAGATGTGAACACTAAGGTAGGAGTATTGCTGCTCTGCAAGCTTACCCAGGCGCCTTGTTGTTGGGTATACCTCCAGGCAAAAAATGAATAACGTCTTCCAGTCTCATAAGGAACACCGTGCTGCAGAAAACCAAGAAAGGCATAACAGTGACTTGCTAAAACGGGTGGTCACCAGTGTGAGGGGGTTAAATAGCCCTTCCAGGGCTGCAAGCAGTCAACAGGAACGGGTGCTGTAGAGTGGATGTGTGTGTTGGAGGGTCTGTCCTGGTGATATACATTGTGGGGTAGGAACAGGACACTTGTTCAGATGAGCTCGGGCCAACGGAGATGGGCAGAAGATGAACATAATATTGATAAATTGGGTTTTTTGGAGGCTTCACTGCAAATCAGTACAGATGGGTCTTTCATCCACACCCTAGCAAAAATTGTGATTTATGGCTGGAGGCAGCAGCATGTTGCCATGAATTATGGCAGTTCAAGGAGCTCACATCTGTAACTGGGACTTGGTAATTATTTACCATGAAATGTGATCATTACTGTCAGGTGACGACGACATTCCCCCGCTTTATGCATTCAGTAACTTTTTGAAGATTCTGCATGAACTCTTTGAGGGGGATGGAAGGAGGAGTACTGGCTTCCCTCCATTGCCGCTACCAAAACAGGTGTGTGTTTTGGCAGTAGTTTTGCTTGGAATATTCAATTCAGATGAATGTAATTTCAACATCTACTATCCCAAGTATGTGGTGGTGCCACTAAACATACACTTTTGCCAACTATGAAGTGCAGGCCATGGCATTCAGCATGGGAATGAAGTGATTCTTATCTATCTCCCATTTGTGTACCTTTCAGATTAGCTCCACTGAAATCAATGGCACTACAAGGGTTTAAAAGCAGCGGCAGTGGGAACAGGCCCAAGAGAGGCAGTAGATTATCAGGCGATTTGGGGTGAGGAACCATGACTGTTTGGTTATTAATAGTCATGTTAAATAAAGATACAGCACCATATTCTGGTTGCAACCATTCAGCCTGGTGCCTTCTCCATTCACAAAAGTATGGGAGCAGCTGGGAGGTTCCGGGAGGAGAATATCCTTCCCTAGGACAAGTAAATCCAAATGGCCTCTATCAAGCCACCAGCCTCCCTACTCAAGGGGTCTGTTTTGTTTGGAGCTGTGCATAAAGCAAACCCATGTTATAATGTCTTGGGATATAGATCCTTATGAGACTGTGTTGTAGCAGTTCCTTCATTTTTATCTAATTCATAGCAAATACAAATGTCTACCCGCAGTACTAATCAGGGATTTCCAACTCTTATTACGTTATCACATTCTTTAGAAAAAGGCCTTGGATTTCAGACAACAAATTCCTGCCTTCTATTATTTTTCTCATGTCCCTTGCATGTTAACTGCATATATTGTAAATTCAGTCTAATGCTGAGACTTTTTTTATTCCCTATTATGGGGGACATATCAGCCACATAGTTGTGTAGGGACAGATGTCTTCTCCATTCTTGTTGCCTGATTGATTTTGTTTGTTGACAACCTTTCAAATTTCATCTCTTTATGAAAGCATTTTCAGTCTTGGGCAGAGGAACATCCTGAAAAGAGTATTCATGCCAAGACAAAGAGACTAATTTTATTTTGCTGAATCATCAAGTCTCTCAGAAAAAATTACAACCCTCCATCCTGCAAGAACCTACCGCTGGACAGACCACATAGCAATTTGCTCCTACATAGGTATAGCCTGCCACAGTCCAGTCAGCCCAGCAGTGCCATTTTCCTTTGATCTTGGCCAACCTCAGTGAAAACCCCTGCTCTTGGGCATTCCGGTTTTACCATCTGCCTTTGCTCCTGAGCAGCCCCATTCAGCCAGACCCCACTCTGACAGGTATGTAAATATTCAGTTAACAGAGATGCTGACCTCCTCAGGGTGTAAGTCCCTTACTTGAGTTACTTTTAATTCCCTGCACCAGGTTTTTTGCCTCCCCCAAAGCTTGTAATGCCTTCATGAGACTGTGAAAAAGCAGAGCTAGGCAGAGAGCCCAGGAGATCAGCCCTTGGGTTCCCAGTGACTGCACAGTGTTCCATTTGCTGGATGGATGCTGTTATACATGTGAATAGATTACTGTTCCATTCCTGTCATTTTAAAATCTCTCCAACTGTATGGATTTATTCAGACACAATATTTCACATCCAGGTGGCTTCCTTTGTGCTTTCACCATAATAAAATGGCATGGGGGAGCAGGGAATTAGCCACCATTGCCTCTAAAAGTCTTGACTGTTTTCAGACTATATTTCGTGAAGAAATAGTCTGGGGTATGCATAGTGTGTTAGGAGGTAAATGAACATGTGCCAGGGATAAGAACTAGTATTTAAAACCCATAAGAAAAAAAAATTTATTAACAAAAATACAATGTCAATTACTTCAAAAAGTAAGTTCTGGCTTCTTTTGCATTTTTAAGGCATAAGAGACTCCATTTCTTTTCTCTTAACACAATATATCTAGTTTTGTCATGAAAAAGTATTTCACTGTCAAAAAATACCTGGAAAAATTTGTTTATGCCTGCACAGCTCCCAGTAGATATGAAAACTGAGCAAGAAAGAATAGTCTTTGTCCTGCTCATTGCTTTGCCATATTGACAAAGATTTGTGATGTTACTCTAACAGTCACCCCTTTGATTTACTCTCAGTGACTTTTTCATGCAAATGCCTGCTTTGGTGCTGTACCAATGAAGCAGAGCATCCTCAGCTCCTGGGGCTCAGAGCCCCTTCCCTGTGTTTGGGCACTGCCTCACCCCAACGCTGAGTTATCACCTGGAGCGCAACCCTTTTCTATCTATTCCAGGTGGAATGGGAAGCTGGAAAATGTTTCTGTATATACAGTGATTGCTAAATCTAGTGGTGTGCTATTGTGGAGACTTTGTAACCAGCTGTAGCTTGCTATTTGTAAGACCCTGTTATTACTGGCTTATACTTTATTTTAAGGACATTAACCTGCCTGTATGCTTCTGCCGGTGCCTTACTGGTAACCTTCTGTGTTATGCCAAGCTCAAGACTCCTCAGTAAAAGACTCTTTGTGAGTCTTCATTTTAAACATTTTTTTTTTCTCCTTCTCTTTCCTGCCCTCTCTCATACCCTCTCTCTTTCTCTTTTTCTCCCTCTCTCTTGGCTTTTGCTTCTTTGTCAAAGAGGGCACCCACCCTGGGAGTGGGGTAAGGACATGCTGCCTATAAGCTCTGCACTGTCAGGACCCTTGGTGGTTTGCTGGGAACACAAATAACCAGCTCCCCATCCACAGAAATGGTCTAGTCAGCGGCCTCTTCCTAAATTGTGAATCAGGGCTCAACAAGTCTCAATTTAACTAGGTCCCTGTGGGTTGGGAAGGGAGGTGGTAACTAGGCAAACCTCCTGACCCACCATCACCAGGACTAGCAACAGGCAGGATCTAGTTCTCAAGCTGCAACAGGGAAAGGCAGTAGATACAAATCCTGATGTCAGCTGGGGTCACTCCAGGATGCTCCTTCCCTCCCTTCCACCATCAGAGCTATAACCAACCAGATCCTGATTCCCTGCTCATTACATCTGGGGAGAGAGGAGAGGAGAGGAGCGGAGAGGAGAGGAGAGGAGAGGAGAGGAGAGGAGAGGAGAGGAGAGGGGAGGGGAGGGGAGGGGAGGGGAGGGGAAGGGAAGGGAAGGGAAGGGAAGGGAAGGGAAGGGAAGGGAAGGGAAGGGAAGGGAAGGGAAGGGAAGGGAAGGGAAGGGAAGGGAAGGGAAGGGAAGGGAAGGGAAGGGAAGGGAAGGGAAGGGAAGGGAAGGGAAGGGAAGTTTGGCAGTCAAGAAAGCCAGCAACAAATGAAGCAAGAAAGACACAAAGTAAAGAAAGAAACAAATAAAGAAAGTGTGTGTTGCTATTAGCTTATTTACTGTTGGTTTTTGTCCATTTACAGTTCAGTCACACCATGATGATCAATATTTTCCCTAGTTTTCCAGTCCTTCACTGGGATTTTTTCACTCCCCAGATCATTCAGCAACTTTTAAAATCCTTTTTATTGAAACAATTCTCTGAAAATTGTAAACTATCTTTTTAGAGCATTTCTCCACCCAAGTGTAACCATGTGTGGTTGGGTTGAACATGATCGAAAAATTATCTGAGCCCTGGGTAAGGTCCAGAGAACTATATTAAACTACTAATGTTTTTGGTTAAACATTTGATGCTAAAGGTACGTGAGGGCCATGAGGCACTTGGTGTTGGATAGTTGTTGACCAAGACAAAAATGTGGGGAGGCAGTAGGTCAGTGTCAGGAGGAATTAGACCTGTCACACTGCTGACCTTTGATGAACCTAGAGATTACCATTTCTCCTTTCTGTGCTTTTCTGTCATTTGTATGCTTTCTTCAACAAGAGTCCTCAAAGCAGGGACATCCATGCTGCATGTTTATACATTGCCTAAAAAGTGCCAGCTTGGATTAATGACTATATTGCAAACACTATATTGTTGCAACACTATATTGCAAAGCAGTCTGCAAGCACCCTTGTTAGGGTAATCCCAGGGGTAGAAGGACATGGATTGAGCAGAAAGGAGATAACAGTCACCAAGCTCTGCACACCCCCAGGTGGCCAAGGAAAGCATGTGGAAAATAACACACACGGGAGGACTGTACCTAGGATTTCTGACCCACCACCTTCATGCTACTCCTCCTGGGCTAGCCAAAATCCTGTGACTGAGCAGGGCTGATGATGATGATCCCCCATCTCCCTGATCTTCAGGAACTCTCCCCACTACCAGGAGGTTTTCTCCTGCCAGGATCTTCACCTTCCACTTCCTGACCCACCTCCTCTTTTTCATTACCAATTTTCTTTACAGAAGCCCTTCTTTTTGGGTAACTCTGCTTTCCAGGACACTGAGCCCCAGATTTCACAATCTAAATAGTTTATGTGCAAAAGCACAATGTATCTTAATAGTGTCTCTGCTCCACATCTCTTTATTAACTGGAGAATTCAGGACATGCTACTTTTGTTTAACCCCAAAATTGACAACCAGCCTGTACTAGTTGCAGCTAGCAAGTAGCAGTTTTCTGCCTGAGAGTTTAAAAGCTCATTTTGGGGCATTCACCCACACACATACATACACCCAATTATCTGCTGCCTGTTAGCATTCACAGTTTAAGTCATTTTTTGCCTATAACACCCACAGTTCCTTATTGTCCAATGCTGGATTATCTGGCCAGGAATAAAGCTTGAGCTTTGAAGATTTTCACTTATTTGCAGCATGTGCAACACCTCCTTTTCCAGTGGGTTCATTGGTGTTCAGCAGGGAGCTGGATTTCTACTCAGGCTGCTGTCCCCAAACCCTTTGGTAGGGCTTCTCTAATCTACCATGCCTTCATAAAATCTATAGGAACTAAGTGTCCCTAACACAACTACTCGTGAAATTCAGATCTTCATACAGAACACAGGAAAAGAAAATGGGCAGCCAGAGGGAGGGGGATTTTTCCTGGTCTGAACTGAAATTCATGACAGAGATGAAGTTTCTTTTGGGTTTTTTGTTTTTTGTTTTTTTTTTTTTAACCAAAGGAATAGGCTCTGACCTGGTGGAAATCCCGTGACTCATGAAAAATTCGCGAGACCCGCACATGCTCTGCATTCCTGACCCATATGAGCACTCCCATTAGAGCAGTCATCAGGCAGCCAGACATCCAACTAGGGGAAGGGAAACCATACCACGTGGCTTACAGTTAGTGGCATTTTTCAAACACTTTTGAGAGAAATCACAATGAGCTTGAGGAGTTTCCAGGGTGCAATATATCAACAAAATTATTCAGTATGAATAATTCTCCCAGTACTATTTACTGTCACACATTAGGATCAAGAAGTAGAAAAGGACATGTGAGAGAAAGAGAGCAAGAGAGAAAAAAAAGAAGGAAATTCTCCTCCCACACACTCAGAAGATGCATCATTTCTGGATTGCTTCAAACTGAAAGGAACCCAATAATTATGATTTCACATTTCCAAGACAACTAAGCCCAGTCCCACACAAATAGCCTCACTGTAGTAATATGCCTTTAGCCACTCATCCGAACCCTGAAGACACTATAAAGAACTGACCCAGCAGGCTACCAGCACTACTTCTGATTGTGACTGGCCCTCACGTGTTTACTTTTCATTAACCCTGTATCACTCAGGTTTTCATTAAACTTGTTATTCTTTCTATCTTCTGGTATGCTCATCATGATGTGTCTTGAACAGTCAAAACCCAGACTGCATGCTCACAAAATGGGAGAAGGTTCAGGGGCACCAGCAAAGACTCTGACTTGTGTTAGCTTATGACATGCTGACATCTTACAGGTTTTTATTAATGTAAACCTGAGCCCACTATGGTTTAGCCAGGAACAAAGCTGCTGATTGGCCTTTCTATGAGCAAGAGTTAGCTCCTGCGATAGATGGTCCAAGTGCCTGAAATGCAGGCTGATCTGAGCTCTGTCCCCAGCCAGAAATGAAGCAAGATTCCACTTGCTTGGCTAGTGCTTTTCAAGAGTTGTGAGACCTTCCCCCAGGAAGCACATGGTGTGTACAGTGGTTTGAGTTACCAGAGCTCAGAACTGCACAAAGCCAGAGCAAGGCTCAGGCTTACATCCCTGGAGCCAGCTCTGCCAGCTCATTGGACACAGAGAGGCATTAAACTTGTAAGAATGTATAGAGCTTTTAGCTCGGTGACCCTGTCTATGCAAAAGGTTGTTGCTGCAAAACTGCTCTGGTAAGAAGTCTTGTTCCAAACCAAAGTTCACATAGCAATGAGAAATCTGCATGAAGACCAAGTCCTGAGCACATGCTTAAGTTAATGCAAGCAAGCAAATCTTTTGATGCCGGAGGAATTGCTCTACCTATGTGTCCAGGTCACTGGGCACTGGATGTTCAAGTGTCCCGCAGCAGTACAATGAGTTGAAAGTCTTACAACAGGAGAAATTCTGGTCTGTGTACGTATTTCTTTTTTATTTCTGAAGTAATATATCAGCCTTTCCAGTGTCTCCCTGGAAAAAGGAGATTCCTGTCTGACAGAACAGAGCAGCAAAAGGGAACACAGAGATTTTTATGGCTTTTGTCATCTTTTAATATTATTTTATGAACTGCGGTTATAGCAGTGTCAAACTCTAGCCATTGCTTGCTGCTTTGTTTCTACTTATCAGACTCAAAGCAAAAACTAGAAGTAAAGCTAGCATGTTTGACATAGTTCATCCTGTGCAAAAGAACAGCCTATAATATCTGGGAAGAAAACATTCAATTAAAAAAATAAGGAAAGAAAGAAAAGGGAAGGAAAGCTCTTGCTTTTATAGAATTATTATTCGAAAGCCACGGTACATGACTCTGAAGCTGAGTGGTGTAGCTGTACATTGCACAGACTAGTGTATGCCTCTGACGTGCTAAACACTGATATCTCCTTATAATGATGTGTTAATGTAAGGGGAGTGATTTTGCAAAATTTTATGCCTTATTAAGGAAATGATTCAAGCCCAGGAAATGTGCGGGTTAAGTACTTGCTTTCATAAACATGGGTTACGGTGGAAAAAAAGATTTTAGGTATTATGTGGAAAAATGCAGTAAAAAGCGCTGAATTAGCCCATTCCATTACATTGAATTGTTCAGCAATTATGGTCATCCCCCGGCCTAGAAAATTAAAGTATATGATGAAAACCCAATCTAAAGATATCCACTGCTGTGCTACTGAAGACATAGCATATCATGCTTAAAAGGCACTTAGGGCTTCAATGACCAAAAAAGAGTTATCTGAGGAGTAAGTTTAAACCAGCTACAGTCCCAGCCTGGTGCTGCCCTCCTCTTTCCTTTCACTTCTCAAACCACTCACGCAAATAGGAATTGCAACAGATTGTCAGGGGCTTCAGTGTGCTCTTTGTAAGTGGAAGATCTCGTACAAAATTCTTAATTGCAAAGCAAGAGCAGTCTTCTGTGCTCTTCCTTCCAGAAAGCAGGATCAGTCTGCTACACAGCCTGATGGTGATGGCCCATCTTGCTAGGGAAGGAAAATGTGTCATGATCCAAGCTGGGTGGAGTGGAAGAAATAATTTTCAAATATTCATTTGAACTTGAAAGCCACTTTCTATTTCACTGCTTTCCCTATGCCATCGTGTTTGTTCATGACAACCATTTGAATGCTGGATGGTACATAAATGAACACTCACGGAAAGGACACTTTTCATGCACATGCTTGAGCAGTGTCTACAAGTCCCTTTCAGGCTGAATAGCTGTCTGCAGCATGCCTTTTGAACGATGCTGATTTTCTCAGTTCTATTTATGATCTAGTATTTACTAGAGACGTTCGCACCTACTGGGTATTAGCTTAGCAGATCTTTCTTTTTCAGCTCCAAAAGCCACTCACTGTTCCTTCTTTCTTGCTTTCTCTTGGTTCCCGCTCCCAACATTTAGAAGCGTTAACTTTAGCCAGAATTCTTTTTCTTTTTTTCTAAATTTAAAAATAATAATGCGGCTCCTCACTATAAAATGCCTGTCTCCTCCACTCCCAGCCTCCTGGGGGTTGCCGTGGGCATGGTCGGCAAATTAAGTGGAGGCACTCAGCTCTCAGTTCAGCTCTAGTCAAACATTAGCTGCAGTGTTTACCCTTGTGTAGTCTTCAGTTTTGCATTAATTTAATACTGCTCAGCACTTTTTTAACATATTCAGCAAATCTGTGGCACATAGTGCTTTGTCTCTGTATCTCCCCCATCAAACCAAGTTTTGATTTTTAACCAAACTCATCAAAGTAAACTCCTCACAATACTTTTCTCCCTCTACTTTGATCTTTACATAATAAAAAAAAAAATATGTTGCTTTATGTGGTAATTCAGCTATACTCTGAGGGTTTTTTCCCCCTTAACTTCAAAGAAAGCAAATAGGAAATTGTTTTCATTTTTCTTTCACATTCCACAAATATATTCTAGTTGTTTTTGAGCAGCAGAAGGTAGTAAGCATCTCCCAATTAGTAATTCCCAGGTAATATCACTGCCTCTTGTAAGCACAGATCTCAAGAAATGTGGTTCATAACACAAACAAATAAAACTGTCTTTGAAAGTCTGGCTAAAGGACAGTCAGAAATGGAGTGGGAGCACGTCATCATTCTTAGTCAGCCTTCTATCTTTGAACCTTCTGTCTAAGCAAAATAAAACAAACAGAAATCTTGGAGAATTTAGTTAGAAAGCCACTCACCTCCTGGCTTCAAAACTGCAAAATCCCACTGTGCCAGAAAGAGCAGTGACTAACGCCACACAACCTAGAGATCTCGCTCCAGCCCCATTAGAGGGAATCCCACAATGAAGAGGGAAGAGATTTTGCTAAAGCAAGGACTGAAGCAAAGTCAACACCGGACCTTGGGCTTTTTGGCTGTCCCAATAAAGATCTAGCATTTCACACCCACCAAGGACACTTGTATAACTCCCACCACACAATGGAGTGGGCAATCAGGCTCTTACATCGGCATTTGAATTGTGTGATTTTTTCCGGGCTGGTGAGGCACACCAGCATGTGCCTCATCCCACCTACACAGATAATAGTAACTCTGCAACAATCAATAGCTGTGTGATGAAAAGGTTTTGGGCCTTGCCTGCTTTCATTGTGTGGGGGCTCAGGCAGGGCCTGGAGAGGAGAAGGAAGCAACAGGGACTGTTTCCACCCCACGTTGCAATGCCCCGGTGAGAAGATCTGGCAGCAGCAAGGGCACTTAGACTGCAATTAGGTTATACAGAGGCGCAAAGTCCAAGAAAAAGAGTTGCTTTAGCTTCACTGCTTCCACTTGCAGCTGATTTTTCATCAAATCCCCCTCGCCACACTACTCCCACCCCAAGGACCCAGCATGTCTGAACGTGGCCCTCGGGCAGGGGGGGCTGTGCTCAATCTCTGGCATGCCGAATTTAGTACAAAGAGCGAAAATCCCAGAGCAAACAAGGGAAAACACAGAGCTTGCTGTTCCTTGTACATGAGATAATTCCCTTTAGCTTATTGACATACATTGCTTCGTTTCTTCTCCCATTTAGGAAAGTACACAATTATGTGCGTGGCCGGGAGCTGGAAGCGCCGAGCTGGTTCTGCTGGACCGTACCCCGCTGGCTGAGTGCTCCCCAGGGACCCCCTTGATCTCCTCGCGCCTGTCTGAAGCCCTACTCGAGTCAAAGAGATTAAGGAAAAGTCAGTGAGAATTTAGGCACGCCTGGCTCCAACAAGCCATTTGCACCAATTCACAAAGGAAAAACCTTGGAAGTGTTTCCAAAAATACAGGCCAGTCGTGTGAGTTAAGGCTGTGAGGGAGCCTAACGTGCAGACTTTCCCCATAATCAGGGTTTACCTCAACTCTGTTTATTCTGTAAACTCTGGTTTCTCAACAGAAACAGCTCATCACGCTACACCCTGGCTCGACAGACATGCAGAAAGCCTTTGTAAAGACCTAGAAGTAGAACAACCCAGCTGTTACTTTCATGAAAACTGTTTGTTAGCAAACTATCTCATCATTTTCCAAGGATTGGGGGGGGGGGGGGGGGGAGAATAATAATAATTACATACAATATGAAGCTGCCAGACTGATTGCACTGAAAAGCAAGGGAGTATCTCAGGCCACGGACAATTACCAATGTGGACAGTAGCAGCATAGCTGTCCCCACAGCCTCTGGTTAGGGAGCAGAGGAGGGGAGGACAGGCTTTATCCTGGAGACAAGTGAATTATTCAGAGCAAGCCATTTGCCAGATTGTCCTTTTCCTTTTTCTTTGCTTTTGATTTGAGGAGTGAATTTCTGTGCAGCGCTTATGAATTCACAGATTTATTTCTCAGAATTGTTGAATAATTCTTGGCCTGTGGCCCGTCTGCAAGCTGTTCACACTGAGGCTGCATAGGCCAAGCAGCATGAGGGAGGTTAGTGCTAGGTGCAGCTCAGGGCTGGAGGCCACCAAAAGAAAGGGAAAGAGCTCGCACTGGACCACTGCCTCCCCAGGGCTCAGCCCGAAGGCCAGAGCAGTGCTACGCGTCCCTGAGCTGATGGGAGAAGGCAGGACGTCTCCTGTGGCAGAGCTCAGTGGCTGCGCAGCACAAGCAGAGTTTGTGGCTGCTTTGCTCATGGAAACACATCAGTCCATCCATGCAGTGACACCAGATTGATCACCCTCTATCATCCCCAGCGGAGGTACGGACTGTACGTGCAGATGTAGCCACCTGGCTCATTGCTTTTTTGTCCCTATTACTTTTGTAACCAAACATCAGGACTGAATACCTATATTCATTTATTCAGCATTCACTTGGCTATTGAGCTGAGTTTCCATTTACAGAGGGGCATGAACAACATCAGCAAGAATTTGCTTCTCAAAATAAATCAATCAAATATTTGTGCGAAAAGGAATGCATGTTGTTTGGTCTTTCTTGATGTTACTACTGTGTAGATCCACCAAAGCAATATGGAGGGGAGACAGTGATTCCCCATGTACCAGGATAGCTAATAAATTGAGGGCAACACAACCTGGATCAAATTCAAACCACTGTAGGCTCTTGACAGTATTACTGCCAAACCCTGAGCCACTCAATCCCTCTCTCCCTCGCCCCCAAAAAATATGTTTAGACTCCAAACACAAAGCTTAATTGTTTATTAAGGAAGTGGTTATGATGGGAAAATAATGCCTCTATGGAGGAAAGAGCAGGAGGGTTTTACAAGATGCAGTGGGATTTATCATCATCTCCTCCAGATTAACTCCCTTACCTCTTTGTTCTTCCTTTGCTTTTGCTTTAATTCTTACTGAAATAGAAGTCACTTCTCTGGCTGTGGCCAGGATGGTATGCAAAACCCACACAGGATGACTGCATTGTATTGATATCATGAAAAAAGATCAGCTTTCCTTGTATTCATAGCCCTGTGAGACCTCTAATTAAACATGTGGCCTTATTTAACCCCTGCTTTATTCTCCCAACACAGCTGGGATAATTACAAACCAAATATATTTTACACCCTGTTGTAGTGTATTGATAACTTCCTGTTATATAAAATAATTTTACACATAGAAATGAGTTAATTTTTCCCTTTGAGGATATAAGACTGTGAGCTGGTACCTAACTATCTATTCTGTGTAATGTGTAATTAAAACATCACAATAATCCATAGTCATAGATTCATGCTCAGATCTTAGCAGCATGTTTACAGGACTGAAGTCATCTCTCCATCGCATCCTGTGGAGCTCTACCAGGGACAGACTGGCCCTAATGAACCACTGGTGGCAGAACCAGAAAATTCTCAACAGTGGAGGAAGGCACAAAGCAACCCTGGCTCATTCCTAAATCCGCAGTGCTCACATCATGTATATCTTTATTCGGTGATGCAGGATGACTCACAAAAATGTTAGCTCAAGATATATTTTAAACTCCTGAGCTAGCACTGTCCTGAGAAGAAAATTCTAATTTTGCTTCCTGTGGGCATACTTTCAAGAGCAGAGTATAAATCTGAGTAGTAAAAATTGCACTCCCTTTTTTTCCACACAGGCAGTTTTGGAAGATCAGGATTTTTCACTGTAAAAACAGCAAATTGCCCACACAAACAATTTACATGCACACCCGAAACCACACACCCCAAATCCCATGCTCCTGTTCTCCACCCTTGCACAGTGTGTTGCTCTCTTTTCTTCTCTGTTTGGCCTAAGCTTGGCTTTGTGAGATTGCCCCTAGCTTTGCAATAACAAATCCAGGTTTTTCCATCGAGGCAGAAACATTCATGCTCTAAAACCAGCAAAGCCTGTTCCATTTCTGGTTGGATGCAATTGGGTCTGCATGTTCACTCTGGGTGTTTCGACTAAAAAGCTGTGCTGAGGCCACTTTGAATGTCTAGCTTTGAATGTCAGTCGTGAAACAAGTTTGGAGAAAGCTGGTCCCATGGTGAGACACAAGGCAGCACAGAACAAGCTAGCATTTCCAATGGGAGTAACGCAGCTGCCTTCCCACGCTGCCCTGTCCAGGCTGTCTAGCAGGCTCTGCCTCTGCCAATGCAACTGCTCTTCTCCTGGGAACCCCTTCCCTCCTTTTAAACCCAGCTCAAGGTGCTGCTCACATCACATTGATTCCACCTTCACTCCCCATCTCCTGTCTACTCTGCAGATGTCTTGTTTTTCTCTTTTGAAGCACATCAGGTACTTCTCTCAAAAAATTAAATTCATGTATGATTCTGGGAATATCTGACTTCGAGGACTGCTCCCTATGGAGAGCACAGGCAAGATTACAACTGCTTTAGTTTCCTACAGTACTGCTGTGTTATTTCCAAGTAGGCTTTCAGAATCACAGTATCACAGAAGGGTTGAGCTTGGAAGGGATCTTGGGAGACCATCTGGTCCAACGCCCCTGCTCAGGAAGGGATACCTACAGAAGGCTGTCTAGGGCCATGTCCAGATAGCTTTTTAATATCTCCAAGAGACTCCACAACAACTCTGGGCAGCCTTTGCCACTGTTCAGTCACCTTCACAGTGAAAAAGTGTTTCCTGATGTTCAGATGGAATCCCCTGTGTGTCAGTTTAGGCCCATTGCTTCTGGTCCTGTCACTGGGTACCACTGGAAAGAGCCTGGCCTCATCTTCTTTACACTTAGCCTTCAGGTATTTATACATATTAGTAAGATTCCCCTGAGCCTTCTCTTCTCCAGGCCAAAAAGTCCCAGCTCACCCAGACTTTCCTCATAGGAGTGGTGCTCCAATCTCTTAATCATCTTTGTGTCCCTTTGTTGGACTCTCTCCGGTATGTCCATGTCTCTCATGTACTGAGGAGCCCAGCACTGGACACAGCACTCCAGGTGTGGCCTCACCAGTGCTGAACAGAGGGGAAGGATCAAATCCCTTGACCTGCTGTCAATACTGTGTCTCATGTAGCCTGTGATCCCATTCATCTTCTTTGCCACAGGAAGCACATGGTTGGCTAATGGTCAACTTGGTGCCCACCAGGACCCCCAGGTCCTTTCCTACCAAGTTGCTTTCCAGGGTGGCCCTTGCATATACTGGTGCCTGGGGTTGTTCCTCCCTAGGTACATGCTCAGCACCTCATATGGGTGAGCAATGCTTGTTCTCCTGAAAATGAAAAAAAAAAAAAAAGAGAACAAAAATACTTTGGTTTTATTCACAATTTCTTTCAAAAATTCAAACTTTTGTCCAAAAAAGCAGGGAGAAAAAAAGACTTGAGAATTTTCCTGCAAAAAAATTCTTACTTGATGAGAAAGCCAGATTTTCAGCAAAAAGCAACAACAAAAGACATGTCCGACAATGAATTCCATTCAGCTCTATGGGCTGGATGAATATGGCTGGCACGCACAAATCAGAAGCGCCTCCTTGGAGGGACAGAAGTATATTCTCCTCTTTAAGCCAATAACACATCAAAGGTAATGGAAAAGTGGGTTTGCTTTCTGACCAGTGGAAATCACCAGGTCACGGGCTCCATTTCCAGACATCTTCTACATGTTCCTCAGCGTTCATCTATAGCGTTTAAAATTTGCCAGAAGCAGCAGATTCAACCAAATCCCAGGGGAAGACACTTCCAGGCAAGCAAATACATTTATGCATTTCAGCTTGTTCTCTACATTTTTTGCATCCTGTATGCACGAAGTTTACTCTCTAGTCACTCCATGTCAAAGAAAATGGGACCATAAGCCCATCTAGGAGTTAGTGTAATAAACAGTGCCCATGCCTGGAGGTTGGCGGTCTGTTCTGCTCAACTGCTAGGATGGACCCTGAGAAATTTTTCAGGTCAGTCAGGACCTGGACAAATTTCAGGGAACTTGAAGAGGCCGCTATGGACACTGGGCATGAAAAATTTGGGATGCAGTTTTTGTCCCATGTCAACTAGCATTCTCTCATTCAGTTTCCAGGCATGATTCAGGGGTTAACATTAGCAAGACATTGTTCAGGTGGGAAATTTGGGCAGGTGCCCCTTTTTGGCGGGTGATGCAATCCAATAGGTAAGGAAATGGGCCATTCTACAACAGATGGTCTTAAGGACATTTAATTTACCACAATAGAAAGACAGCAAGGTGAGGCACACCAGTGTTTTTTGTGGTCCCAATCCTTAGGGCTGTTAGTCCATGTTGCAAAATCCCTGTGAGAGGCACCACATGCATTTGGCTTCCCAGCAGACATGCGGCAATAGCAAAGAGGCATGCTTCAGGTCCAGAGACTGGCAGAGAGGGTGCAGCAGGGAGTATACCAGAGCTAATAAGTGCTGCTTTTCATTATAGCAGGCATGAATGCAATATTTCATCACCAGTCCACCCCACTCCTCCTCCACATAACACATTTGAAATGGAGGGTAGATTTCACAGGGGTTTTAGCCATGCTATGTCAGCCTGGATATACCCTGCCACCATCCCTAGGGCACTTTCCCTGGCAGACAGAAGAACACCAAATTTGCTTAGCTTTTTAGAAAGGCGTTTTAGCCTACCTTGAACCCCAGATCACCTTCTGAGGTCTTCTTCTTTCTCCACTGAGTCCTGAGAAGTCTTGTGTGGCTACCACCATTCCTCAAGTGCCTCATTTAGAGGGAGATTAAAGATAAATCTAAGGCAACATTTCTGAGTGATATCAACTAGGAAATGGCTCTCCTTCTCTCGTGCAAGTCCAGACCATGCAGTCCCCGCAGCTTGCAGACCAGTTGTACAAATGTTGCACACCTTCCTTCCCACCTTACATCCCACGCAAGGTCTGGACAGAACAACCAACCCCTTCTGAACCTGGATCTAGCAGGGGTTAGGTGGCCCTACTTCACCTTTTGTGCTAGAAACTCAGCACATGCTTGTTGGGAGATGTCCATGCAATGCATGACCCGGCTGCTTCTTGCAGTGGGGTTTTCAAAAGCTGCCAATACTGGCCCTACTCCGCTTGCATTTAGTAACACAAAGATGAAGGATTTCAAATCCATCATCTTTTTTCAGTAATTAGTGCATAATGGTATTTAAGCTGTATATCATAATTAGCTTCTCCCTTGAGATCCCTCTCTGCCACACACACATTTGGAACATCTTATTTTCTTCTAAAAGGCATTAATCTTTACCATCAGGCATTTTGGCTTCTTTTTCTCCTCTATCTCCACCCCAATAGAAACTGTCTTCTCATCATGAGTCTGTTAGGCAAACCTACAGAGCACTGCCTGGATTTAAATCTTAAATCCAGTAGCATTTCAAAACAGGCCTGCTGCTACAGTTGCTCCAAAAGTTTGCCCCTGACTGGAGGAGTTTTCTGCAGTACAATGTTATGAGTCCATGCAGTACTTTCTGCACAGAAATGTGAGTAGCTTAGTGCTGAGTAACTTATTCTGATCTCTGATTTTTTCTCTTTAAATGGGTTTGGTGGGGAGAGGGAAAGGATGTTATGGTTTTTGAAGAGACTTTATGGTTTCCTTGCACCAAACTGCCGATGTTGTGTGTGGCCATCGCACCCATAAGAACTGGAGTCTGGTGTTGTCCTGGGAAGAGGAGGTTTAATTTGCCTGAGTCCAGCCACTGGGCTTAAGGGAAGAGGGGAAACGGTGATTTCAGAGGACAACTCCTATTTATGCTGTACATGAAAAGAGAACCTGTCCCAAAACACACCATCCTTCTGCCACTAAGCTCAGGGAGATTTCAGGGGGTCAGAGGAAACAGGGCTGGACCCCAGCTCTGCCTCTCATCACTGGATGTTCATTATGAATGTAATGTTCTTTGCTCTTGAAATTTATTTCAAGGTCAGAGAAACTTACCTTCTGTGTATATTGGGTTGAAGCATATTTTGTTAGCAAAATTTATAAGATGGCTTGTTTTAACAGTTGTTACAGTAGATCGACTGGGTAGTATTTACTTGTGCTATAATTATCTTATTTCATAGTAGTGAATGTAAGGAGGCAGGTAGGTGCACTGAAACCAGAATAACAGAAATCAGGAGATTTGCAGCAGGAGGCAAGGTGTTGTACTGTATATACTGTTGTGTCTTGTTATTTATATCAAGCTAAACTTGTTTTTCCAGCTATTTGTGCAATTGACCAGCTACCCAATAAATTACATCATTTCCAGCACTGAATGGCACCATGACATGTTAACTAGGAATTTAAGCACCAGAAAATAATCTTGACTGACTTAAAAGTGCAGCTATAAAAGCCCCATGAAAGCTAATTTTCTGAGGCAGGATGGGGAGGGGGGGAGGTAGGAAACAGGCAGGAGGAGGAAAGGAGAGAGCAGGGCCGTGAGACACAAAAAGAAAGCTTCATGCACAACCAGATTCACAGATATGCACAAGTTTTAAAATTTTTAGTCTAAAAATATATTCCCTGTAAAAATTCACTTGTGGGTAGATTGGTCTCTCCTCCCTCGGCTGAGCCAACTCTTAGCCCTTCTCAAGTTTTCAGGTGTAGACGAACATCTGCTTAGAGGCAAACTGCAAAGAACTCATGCAAAATTAAATATGTGTAACTATATATGGCAAATACCTCCAAACAGAGTTGTAAAAGCAGAGATGCATTCCCCACCTTTATTTTAAACTTTTTGTATACAGGAACAGGCCAGTGTGGAAAGAAACAACAATTCAAGAATTATCATATCTATTTTTTTAACTGGACAGACACAAACTTCTTAAACCTTCCTCGTAAGCAAATGATCTCACAAAGGCACCATGGTCTGAGGCAGTGTACTAGGAAAGGCTGGCACCTACCATCAGCGAGCAAGGCTAGGCATATCACCAGGCACGTTGGCTCTCCAGGGAACCCAGCCCAGGTCAGGCTGGAGGGTGCTGGGGCTCCCTGAAAGCCACTCGCCCTGGGTGGCTCTTCATCTAAGGGCTCACCCTAACAAGAATTTAGGAAGAAAGAAGGATCCCTGAGCTCCACAGGACAAGCGCAACAGAGGGAGCCTCTTCTGCTGTGGTGGTGTCCTTGTAGGTGGCCCCAAGGCAACAGCCCAGGACTGAAGCAGCAAGAAAGATCCCTGTGTGGAGTAGGACTCTGCTCATCCCACTGCATCCCCAGGAGCATTTCTCACAGCCTGGCACCAGGGTTTGCTCCTCAAACCAAGGCTCACCCCAAACAAAAGGCTGTGTAAGCTTCCATTAATCTTATCTTAGGAAACAAGAATCCTGCAATTGCGCTGCCTGCTTGCCTGCCTGTCTTTTAGCCTCCCCTTCCCCTCAGTACACACAACCTAAGAAATTTTGGTTCCAGTTTCAAAGAACATTAAGTGAGGGAAGAGAAGATAGACCCAAATTTGTGATCCCAGTTTAAAAAAGAACGCAGCGAACTCAGCTGTTGTATTTGGCAGGGAGCGCCTGGGCAGGCAGTACCGGCTTTCTGGCTGGCAAGTGAACGTGCAGGCGGGCTACAAATGTGCACTCAGCTATGAGTTGCCTCTTGGCTGGGAAGGGAGCTGGGATAAGCTGGGGCTGTTGCCGCAGGGCCAGGGCATTCATAGTCAAAGGATGCAAGTCTGTGTGAGACAAGCCATCACTGATACAAAATCACAAATAATATAAAGTAGCACGACAGGAACTATTTGAGGTAGTTCAGTCACCTTGTTATATTTTTGCACGATCACTTACAAGAACAGAGGTGGCAGCCTCCCTTCAGTCAGAAAACAAGGCATCAGCAGAATACCTCCTGGGGACTTCTGGAGGCCTGTCTTGGCAGGGAATGGTGTCAGCACCTCCTTCACAGATCATGCAAGAGAGCACCTTGCCTTCCATGTTCCCCAATATCTCATCCAGGCATCCTAGCAAAGAGCAACCAGAGCTTCACAGCATGCTGAAATACAGGGGTGCCTGGGAGAGCCTGCAGGCTCCGAGAATCAAAGCTCGGAGCAGTTGGTTTCCCAAGAACCACAGTTCTGTGCGGCTCTCATTGTCTTTACCCTGAAATCGCACGTTCACATGCCATAACATCCTGGCGTGAGTAGATTTATAAGCTTCCTCCAGTCTTCTGTCTCTCAGACAGCAGGGTGCTCAGAGAAACCAGTGCCTCACACACTTTCATGTCAGCCCTGCCACTTACCACACATGCTGCCATCTCTGCAGGCAAGGATGGGGACTCGCGCTGCACCAGGTTCTGCCCTCGGCTCCTTTTCCCTGAGGTCAGTAGGTTTGCCCCAGTGTAAGTGAGAGCACAAAAGCTGGCCCTTTATCAATGGGTTTTGGTGCTCTTTAATGGGATTAGCCAGTTCCACCCAGTGCTGGTTGCTACAAAGGCTTTTTCTCCTGCCTCAATGACGTGTTACATCTTAACGTGTGTGGTCATATCTGCAGTCGATTTGTGCAGCTCTTTGTTCTTTGCACATGTTTTTATTGCCTAGGGGGCATACAGCCACCAGCCAGCAAGCTTTTGTGGTGCCCAGTTTACACAACTGTTTATGCAGTTAATATACTGCAGCCAAAATAAGAATCTGCAATATCAATTCATTGAAAGTAAAGCTGTATGACAATTGCAGAGCACTTTTGGATTGCCAGGACATAAAGGATGCAACTCTGCCAATAGCTCATGGTATAGCTGAGAGATGTATCTCATTTAACTTTAGCAACCTACTCACTTGGCAGCTAGAGGTTTAGACACCTCCTCCATGACAAAAACACATAAGAAACAGCACCTTCACAGGGCAATTTACCCTTAGACACCTACAGAGGTCGAGATGAAACACCCTGTAGAGGTCTCTCTATTGCTCTACTTCCCCTTGAAGGATGGAGGGAGCCTCACACAACTGGTTTTTCAGTGGCCAGCACCAGGGTATGCACACTGTCCCAGGTATCATATTGCACAGGACTGATCAGGACTCAAACGCCTCAAAGCTTTTCTCAGATAAGCCCCAAAACCACTGCTGGAGGGTAAGAATATTTGATCAGTGATGACGTGAGGTGCCTGTGGACATTTTGTTAGAAGAACCATAGACGTGAAATGCTCTTGTGCCTACCACCAATGGATATGTGCCATTCCCTGGTCACAGACCATTTATTATAAGGCTATGAATCAGCAAGAACCCTGACAAAAGTGTTGCCCACTCAACAGGGCTTGAAATGTTTCCCAAACCTGGCATGCAACATTACTGTAGTCCAAGCAGCTTTTACAAAGAAACATCCCCTGGTAAGTAGTATACAACAATCCAGCTTCAGTAACTGCATCCAAACTTGGGGAAATATTCAGGGAGATGTCAACAACAGAACAAGGAGTTTGGAGCATTTGGAAAACTTTATACCAGAATTGTCTGAAATAACTGATGTTTCAAAACTGTCTTAGAAATATATTAGTTACAGAAATTGAAATTTTCTGTTGAAATCCAGTTAATATCATCAGCCATAAAATTTAGGGGCAACATTTATGTCTTATCATTGTTGTGAACTAAAAATTCCTTTACCTGAAAATAACAGTTCATTTGTGTGCTGGCAATCAGAAAAGTTCCTGCTTCTATTTTTAGTTTTGAACTACTTTGTATCCTGACCACTCTTTCTTCTGTTTTCCTTTTCTTTTTAGCTTCTATCCAGGTTTTCAAATGAAAAAAAAAAAAAAGAAAAAGCAGTCAAAAAAAAGTTAGGGGATTCTTCCCTTCTTTCCTACCTTTTTTAAACCATATCTTCCTTTTGTCCAAGTAGGAAATAAAAGACAAGAAACATGGTTAAAGGATCATGAAATGTTATCTGTAACTGTAATTCTAAATATCAATATTAGAAAATTATTTTTGGGGGGTTGTAGGAGAAAACAATGCTTTGCCTGTACTTGCCCCATTCTGTGAGAGCTGTGCAGCGTGCCCCGTGTTTCAGCAGTGTCCGGTCTACCCAGAGGCCTCCAGCAGCCCTGGATAGACATGTCTGGTTGTATGAAAGCAGCTCAGCACGTTCATGTCACCCGAGATCCTACAGGTGACTGGGCAGGGAGCATTTTAGGCAGCTTTGCACAGGGCAGGGCTGCCTCTGCCTCCTCTCTGCCAGGAGTGCCCGGCTTTGGCTGGCTTGGCCATCCCCCACTGCCACGGCTGGAGCCCATTTCCATCCAAACCTCTCTCACATGTCCTTTCCTGTAACAGCAGCCACTCTGGAAAGCATCCCCAAACCATACAGGTTAAGACATAATAATCAAACCGGAAACTTTCTGGCACTGCTTTTCTACACACTAAATCCTCGATAACAGATTAGCGCACCAGAGCCTCTGAGCAAACGTAATGACTCCTTCCCTGTGCTCCCTCCCCTCAGCAAACCTATGGCTGGAAAACCTATAAATGTGCTATTTCAGCTGTTTTAAGCAGCTTATCATGATTTTCTGAAAGTCTGGCCTCAAGACTCTGGATCCCGTTCTTAATAACATTTAATGCTACCATTATGTAATTGAATCCATTTTGTCTGTGTGGTGGGAATATTATTAAACTCTAATTCATTTCACTGTCTTGATGCACTTGGACTTTTAGGACCAAGACTGTAATATAAAAAACTTAAAAAGAAATAGAAATAGAAATAGAAAAACAAAAAGAAAAAAAAAAGGAAAAAGAAAAAGAAAAAGGAAAAGAAAAAGAAAAGGATAAGGAAAGGAAACAGGAAAAAGGGAGGGAAAGGGGAAGGGATGGGGAAGGGGAGGGGAGGGGAGGGGAGGGGAGGGGAGAGGAGAGGAGAGGAGAGAAGAGAAGAGAAGAGAAGAGAAGAGAAGAGAAGAGAAGAGAAGAGAAGAGAAGAGAGGAGAGGAGAGGAGAGGAGAGGAGAAGAGAAGAGAAGAGAAGAGAAGAGAAGAGAAGAGAAGAGAAGAGAAGAGAAGAGAAGAGAAGAGAAGAGAAGAGAAGAGAAGAGAAGAGAAGAGAGGAGAGGAGAGGAGAAGAGAAGAGAAGAGAAGAGAAGAGAAGAGAAGAGAAGAGAAGAGAAGAGAAGAGAAGAGAAGAGAAGAGAAGAGAAGAGAAGAGAAGAGAAGAGAAAAGAAGAGAAAAGAAGAGAAAAGAAAAGAAAAGAAAAGAAGAGAAAAGAAGAGAAAAGAAGAGAAAAGAAAAGAAGAGAAAAGAAGAGAAAAGAAAAGAAGAGAAAAGAAAAGAAAAGAAAAGAAAAGAAAAGAAAAGAAAAGAAAAGAAAAGAAAAGAAAAGAAAAGAAAAGAAAAGAAAAGAAAAGAAAAGAAAAGAAAAGAAAAGAAAAGAAAAGAAAAGAAAAGAAAAGAAAAGAAAAGAAAAGAAAAGAAAAGAAAAGAAAAGAAAAGAAAAGAAAAATCTTAAAATCCAGCATCTTCCATTACTAGCCTGAATTTTTTCCACAAAGAAGAATTATCAGTTCCTTTATCACCCCTGTTCTTATATTTCTTATTTTTTACCATATGGTCACAAAGCCCATAGGGCTCCTATTCATTTGTCAGAGCTTCATCCTTTCCTGATATGGGGAGATTCTTCATTATCCCGATTTGCTGAGTCTTAATTTTTTGCCAGAGAATTTTTGGAAATGCAATCATGTCAGGGATGGTACTTTTTTACATCTGTTGCCCCCTCCATATTAAGTGCTTATGGCCAACCATCTTACAAGTAGCCATATTATTATTGAAACCACATGCTCATTAGTGAGGCTGGCACTGGCTCAACAACCACTGTCCGAGGCTAACATTATATTCCATTATATCCCAGACAACAGGACAGTGTAGCATAGAGTTTGCTCAGAAGAACAAACAGTCTCAGTTGACAAAAATCTGAATCTTAAACTGTCAGAAATGCAATTCATTTTCTATTTCTCTGTATGTGGGCTCTAGTAGTTCAGAGATATGTGTTTCGAAAGAAAATACTGTACCACTAGCTTATCTTCTTCATTTTTAATTTCAAGGTTTGCAGGAACAGCAGGATTTCCTGGGCCCTTCTCTAGTGGGTTTAATCACTTTATCCCTTGGGAGGCACGCAAGAGTATTTCACTTAATATACAGGAATGACTCATGATCATTGCTTTCAATTAGGAATGTCCTCTGGGATTTCTGGGAACGGTGTTCTCTTGGTTGGGGGAGGAAAAAGAGAATAAGAGAGAGAAACATAGACAGAATCAGACCAGTTTGGACCAACTTTTCCAATAAGTACATTTCAGAGTAATCTCCCACTTTCTCTCATACATCCAAACCATTTGCCTTGCCCAACATAATTACTGACTCCACTCAATAGACACCAGTTTCTTCGCTTAAATCAAGGTTTTATGTGAACTTCATCTTGCACTGAAGCCGTTGCTTGTTTATCTTTGATAACCATGTAAAACAAGGTCAGAAACCTCACAGGCTGGAAAATGGAGTGGGACATTTTCAGTGTTTCTTTTCCTGCTGGAAATAGCTGCAGCTGAAGGTCAGTTCCTGTTTCTCCTGCTGTAACAGGTATTACACCAATGGCTGTGTGCGTAAAGTCTCAGGTGCAATATAATATTTCTCAAAGACTTCTGGACTGACTTAAGTTCAGCGATTTCTCACAGCAGTAACCTTATTCCATTAAACTACTTTCATGCTGGTGACTGGGACTTGCAGAAATACACAGGGTTGAGTCCAACAGCTTTTAAAGTCCATACAAAAAAGCAAGACCATCCCAACCCCACCGAAACATGAGAGGAAAACACTTTCCTTGGTTTCAAGTGTACTCAATCTTATATGAAAGTACCATGTCCTGTTCCCAGAAGCAGGGATAAACTTGCATTTATCATAACTCTGCAGAGAAATAAAGGCTTAACAAGAAAAGGCCATTATAAATTCCTGCAGTTCAGAGTTTTACAGAGGCAAGACCCATTTGCAAATGCAGACCACAGAAGATAGTACATAAGCTCCTTTTCTTTGAGGAAGGGAAGGGTTAACCCTGACAAATGACATGCTAAATTTAGAGTCATTTTTGCATGTGGTTGCATGTCTAGTTGGAACGAGTCTGCCAAAACTCATTTTAGTTATGACCCTTTACAGCTAGCAGAGAAAGACGTCCATTGTTTTCTTTGTATTAGTGAGATTAAAAACACAGTCCCCCCAGCTGAAAAGGCAAGCACTGGAAGCACTGTCTGAGGCAAAAAGAAGCATTTTTAATTCTTAAAATAAGGCATACAGACACACATCTATATGTGTGCATCCAGCACATGCAAGCATGTGTATAGCCTAGAGGGACGGAACTCATTCTATAAGCAGCTACGTGCCATGTGGGTGAAAACAAAATGAAAGCAAGAGGGGTGCATCTCTCACTGGCCACCCTTACTTCAAATGCTGCAACAGAGTCTTCCCCATGTAGCAGGCCTTTGGGAGGTGCCTTCTGTGGAGGGCCTGTTACTGCATCTGCCTGCCCTCAACCAGATGTGGCTGGGGAGAGGTGCAGGTGTGCCACCGCCCTCCTGGCACAAGTAGCAGGGAGCAAAGCAAATGCATTGAGGGCAGCTGCTCTCCCTCTCTGGAGCAGCAGAACATTATGTGGAGTGAGAGCAAGCTCTGCAGGTCCAGCCAGTCTCAGCAAAGAGGCAAGCATTCGCCCACTTCATCTTCAGCTGAGGATGGGATCAACTGGATGTAGATGTCTATGTCTGACCTAGTTACCACAGGGCTCATTTGGCACTGGGGAAGAGGGGATAAACAGACACTTTTGGACATGCTTCTTCTTGCTCTAATGCAGAATGTCTTAAATAGATCTCCATGGGCTCTCAGGGGAGCTAGATGACTAACACAGGTGTGGACATCTCTACGCTTGACATCAGCAGCTAGCCAGGATGAATCTCACCCTGGATATTTCACTGTCCTTCATATTTCTTTGCAACAGGTAGTCTTTGCCTCCTGCCTGCTCCTCATGCAGAGCTGGCCTTGGCCCTCCCAAATCTTGCTGTAGCTGGCAGAACTCCTGGAGGAGTTGTCCCAGGGTACAACCAGCTAAAAAAGAGTCAGTCTTGTGAAAAATAGCAGAACAGCTGCACGGCTTTTCTGTGGGGAGCACAGTGGCTGAGCAGCAGGACTGTAATAACTGAGTCTACCTACACAGCTCTTCAGTTCTCTGTCAATGGTAGAAAACTCATTCCTCTTTCCTCTCAGGGTCAGAATATTTATCTTCTGGCTGCAAGAGGTACAAATTTAGACAAAGTGCTTGGTTTTCCTTTGAGCTGTTGAGAACGCTCAGTGATATTGGACGTGTCTTTCACAGACATTTAATGCTCTTGTACGCATAACGCTCTCATGGAAACACGCTAAAACCAATAGAAAGAAATAACATCTTGCATCATACCAGCTGAAATGGTTAGGAAAAAACAGACGAGGTACAGGAGCTGTTCATTACTTCAGAAATGGAGGCAGCAAACTTCAAAACTAAATCTGGAATGCAAACAATTGCTCTGAAATTGGCTATGTTAGTCAATGAGGTTATTTGAGAGAGAAGATGGTTTCTACCAGTTGTGCAAAAAGTTAGGCTAGTGAGAAAAGAAGTCCCTTTGAGACAGACAGTCAAAGAGAGAGAGGTAATTATCACCAATATAACACCGAAGGGTTAGTTGGAAGGAACTGGAAAACGGCAATGCGCACAAACCTACTTCTCAAGCAGTTTAGGCAGAATTTAGTCACCCATGTCCAAATATGTGATCCACAAAGGATTTGCTTAATCCTTTAGATGTCTGAGAGTCTGTAAGCACTTGAGTTTGGACAAGAAAGCTTACTTTGGCGTCAACATTTCTGCTACAAAGCATGCCCAATGGAACCATGATAACTGGCTGAGCCAAATACTTTTTCTCCATCTCCGCCAAAGACTCTGAGATTCGTGGATTGTGCCTCAGTTCATGGAGGCTGAATCCAGTAAACATGTTCAAAGCACACCTAAAGTTCCCTGACAGTCATGAAAGCCTGGGATACTTTCATTAACAGGGGTGGTGGTAAGAGTCTTCTACATAACAGCTCAGCAGTTAGCCTGTGGTTTGCTTGAAGAGCAAGAGAGGTAAGTTCTCTCATCTAAGGGTGCTCGGACTCCATATCATTCCCTCCCATAAAGATGTCCTAGCCACCCAACTGTGAACACATTAATTGCTTGTTTCCATGGGAGGCAGGTGGAGCAGCTCCCATACCTCCTGATGAAGATAAGCCCCTGTGCCAAAAGGAAAATGAGAATTCATGAGGCCAGAGAAGGGACAGGCTGGGGCTCTCCAGTCTTCTGCTCTGGACACTTGCCTCAGCAGTGGAGACTCCTGAACTCTAGTTCTTGAAAGATTTAGGTTCAGCTCAGCCAAACCAGCAGAACTTCTGACTGTACACAGCTGCAAAGTTGTAGGAACCTAAGAGGTTTTTTGGCTCAAATTTTGGCACCTGGTGACAGCCTAAATTAAGTGTCCTCATCCTTCTTTGGATTTTGCCCTAAGGGCCTTATAGATATGTATCCAAGGCAGGGGCATCTAGGGACCAAGAGGTCTTGGAATCTGTGAACATTCTTCTGACAAGGAGCTACTACACAGTTAGGTCCTCTCCCTGATGCCTTGTTACTCTGTCTTTCCTTTATGCCAAACTCAACAACCCACCAAAATCCAACACTTGCCAGTTTTTTTGAAAGGCACTGATGGCTGCAGTACTCAAAGCACTGGCACAGAGGGAAGAGCACCAGCACGTCTCACACCTCTCCACTCTCCTGAGACACCCTCCTTTTACTTCAGATGGTTGCCAGTCCACGATCAGGGACACCAAAAGACCTCCAGATGCATCAAAGCCAGGTTCAGTAAGCACGAGGAAGGTTTTATATGTCTTCTACCCAGTCCAAAATACCTTAGGTTTTTTACTATTTATTTATTCATAGTTAAGATCCCACAGGTATTTCCACTACACAGAAATTTCTGTACCTCTTTGATGCCCTCTGCCTTCCTGATCTCAGTGATATCCCAGAATAATGACTTTCATAAGTTAAATATATGTTGTGCAATTGATTTTATCAGTTTTAATTTGCTGTCTCAGTTTCACTGAGTGTTACCCTGGGGTTTTTTGTGTAAGAAAAAATGGTAAGGAAGAGCATCTGATTTATCTTCCTAGTTCTATTAACTAGCTTGGATAGCTCTACCATATACTTTTTCATTTCCTCTCTAAATGAGCCCAACCTTTCAGTCACTTTTCATATGGAAGTCATTCCATGCCTCCAATCTTTTTTTATTGTCCATCTCCCTATCTAGTTTTACTGTTTTCTCTCCAGGGCAGGGACACCAGGGGCAAGCGTGCTGTTCCAGGCAGCTGGAAGAGTACCATTTATGCCACGACACAGTGGGATACAGCAGTCTCCAACTGTGAATTCCATTTTACATTTGAGCCTCCATTTTGTACAACATGCTGAATGTGACTAACCCCAAGCCAGAACATGGAAACACGCTCCAGTACAGCCCGCTGTCAAGGAAAGGTATTAGACGCTACCCGAGAAAGCCATTTCGTAGCAGTCTGGACCTAACAACTGCAATTGGCTTTGAACTGTTGGACCAAACCCAAAGGAAAAATAGATTTTAAACAGAAGGTGCTGGCATGCCTGGTGGATCTGCAGCTTCGCAGCCTCTGCACATGGCAAGAGGAAAGACATTTTGCTTAGCTGGAGGTATTGCTCTCAGCAGCGTTAGCTGCCCATTGCTACACGATGAAGTACTAGTAGGGAAAACAAACCCCTCCTGTTCTGACTGCTGGACAAATCTCAAATTCACCAAAAAGGTGAGGGAAAGGTGTAGTCTCCAGATGTTTGTCGAGCAGCAAAGTTTTATGGTGACTTTGAAAAAAAAATTAATGTGGAAATCCCATGTGGCAAGGAAGAGTCTTCAGACTGGCTACAAATAGTAAGGGAACTAGTGTGCCTGTGATTTAAGCACAAATTTAATCCAGATTGGGTCTAGTGGACACTATTTTGGATCCATTATATTTTACATGGTAGCTTTTATTCATATCAACTTTTTCCTTGTTGTTTTTTAAATCATTGCTGCACTCAAATCTGTCTTTGTAGTAACCAAGGCTCTCCCAGTCAGTCACAGCATTAGATCTTACTTTGCCAATATGGTCCATGTGGCAGGGCATGGGCTAACCCTGCTCGCAGGAGGTTTCTATCCAGCCCCACGCTGCCCTTTTCTCAGAGGAGACATTGTTTGGAGAGTACTGCCCCATCAGATGTTGTGGAATCCTGCACCTAGAAGCTTGCCTGCTACCCGCAGCCTCTGCTGCTCCCATCCCAACTCCCCAGGGCATCGGAGGCACCTGTCCAGCTTCACATGCGCAGAGCACAGCACAGACAATTATGCTACACTCACAGCCAATCAGCCTCATAAGCACAGTTTGGAAATGGAAAAGGGTTCTGCCTGCAGAAAAGGGAGGCTGCCACCCACTGAAGGCCTTCTGAACCTTTGGGCAGATCCCTTGAAGCTCTGGGTGGAGTATCACACTGTGCTGGGGAAAGAGATGGCATATAAGGGCTGTCATTTGGACATCTAAGAACTGTCTCAGGTCCTTCCTGACTCACCCTAGGAAAGGATCTTCATACCTCTCTATGTTCTATACTTAATCCTGAGACTTCTATTCATCTTGTTGCCCTTTCACATGACGAAGAATATCCTCTGAAGACTCCATAATGTTCCAGACCCACAAGACGCACCCTACCTCCACTTTGCCTCGTCCTGCCACATCACCTGCAACCTCAGTAGTCAACCAAGTGCATGACAAAGAACAACAAAATTGTCAGCTAGAAACGTATGGAAGAGGGGAGGGAGAGGTGACCTCAAGGCTTCATAAAAGCTGAATCAAAAGCATAAGTGAAAGAAGGAGTCCTCTGGATACTAGGAAAGGCAAAGGCTTTGAGGCTTTGATAGAGGAGCGGAAGTGAAAGAGGGAAGTGTTTTTTGCAGAAGCAAATAGGAAGAGCAGAGGGAATGGTAACGGATACCACATACCCTGTAGTGGGAAGCTGTACTTGACTCATGACAGTAGGTTGTTACATGCAACCTACACTTGCACATATAGCAAATAAATACTTCTTTGCCTTTCAGCACAAGTTAATTTCTTTCTTTGCAGTGAGGCTGGACAATTGTTTCCAAAGCACCTATATTAGTGACTGACTTTGACTGCTCAGGGTTTTTTTACTATTTATGACTAAGTTAACAAACTGGACAGTAAGTCCTCCCTGTTTCACGCTCAGAACTAGAGACTCATTTCAAATCACTGAATTTACCAAATTAAAGCAAGTGAAGAACACAATAAAAAGCAGGGATAATGAATTACAACATGCACTTACTTGGACAAGTCTCATTGCACTGTAATTATTTAATATGCCACTGTATAATTTATAGAAAAAGCAAAGTCTTCATAATACAAGTCAAAATTACAGCAGTTTGTCTGTTACTAAGTGGTGACACACTGTGTGAAACTAGCTTTTCTGCTGGCCTGCCTTGTGGCAGGCAGTGTAAAGGAGGAAGGGTCCTGCATCCTCTGGTGGGGGTTACCTTACACATGATGGGTAGAAAAGTAAAGCCCAGGGAAAAAGTTCCTATGTCTGAAGGAAATTTGCCAGGAGAAGAAAAGAGGCAATGGTCTTCTGACCATGGCATTAGTGGGCTCATCTTGATGAACAGAGAAAAATCACTGGGCTAGAGCCACGAAAACACCAGGGAGGGGAGAGGAGAGGATGGTGAAACACATGGTGATTAATGGTCACCTCAGGTGCCTCACTCCAAAATTCAGACCTGTGAAATCCCATTGAGCATTTGGATAACTCCAGGGGCAGTTTAGAGCTGGGTTTTCTAGAAGTACCTGCTTCTCCAGGCATGTTGGATAAATCCATCTCACCACAAACATGGGTGGAAGAAGCGGCAATTGCAACTGTACCACTGCCTCCATTGTGCATGAGCTCAGTGGTAAAAATATTTATCATGTTTATAACAAACAGAGTTCAGGATCCTCTTCTCAGGGAGCTCAAGCTTCTTTGGAGGGCACTCAGACACTTGATCTGGTGATCCTGACCAGGAGGCAGTGAGATTGTTTCTTCTAATCCCTACAGCCCAACTAATATATGCTGGCTACAGGTAGAAGTGGGGATAATGCAGGAAACAAAATGGGTGTTTTCATTTCTTGCATACATCACATGCTTCTGGATAAGAGATGGAACAGAAACAGCACTTGCTTTCTCAAAATATTCACTTGTTTTTTTCTGGAGAAAGGATGTCCCAAACCAAGAACATGAATTTCAGTCTATCGCATCATCATGAGAGAGGCAGCAGGCATCTCTTCTCCATTTACAGTCTGATTTGCTAATCCAGAGATTGCAGGACTCATTTCACATCCACAGCCTCAGCTTAGCAGGGGAAATAAACCCTGTGCCCTCAGCAGAGCCACCTGCACTGCTAGAGACTCAAATCTGCTCCATCAAAGCAGGAGCTTGCAACAGGGTTTCTCATATGCCTAATAACTAGAGAGCAAGGGGGGATTTCCTTCTTTCCCCCCACTCCTCTAAGATCTCAGCTGTGTCCCAAGGCAGAGAGGTTGGAGGGGACCAATGTCCACCCAGCAAAACAATGTGGAGGAAAGTGATGAGTTCCTGCCCTGGCTATTCTCAAGCTGATATAGGGGGACTGGAATTGTCATAGACCTAAAGTCAATAGTGTCTGGCTCTCAGTTATGTTAAAGTTACCTTATAAACCCTAGCAACATAAAGAGGCTCAAAGTGTAATTTATAACTTAGCTGAAGGTGGTTACTCACACTAACCTTAGTGTAAATGCGAATCAGGCTGGTAGGCTCTGTAGATCATTAGTGCTTGTGTAAGGAAACACCCACACTTGATTTGAAGGAACTACTATTAGCCAAGAAATCACAAGTAATAATTCTTCTTTAGTATAAATGAAATAGCTCATACTCATCAGACCAGACAATCCTCATCAGGGGGCAAGGGCTGTAACCACCTAGGCTGTAGCAGAGATTTCTAATGTGTGCAATTTCCAATTGTTGGTGAAAACTCATACAGAGTTGCCAGATAACATTTATCTGTGCACACAATGAAAAAAAGATTAATTCCATGGAGACAAATATTTTTGGCCTATATTTTTCTATTAAACCTGATGAGGAGGGTGAGGGGGAAGTATCTTTCTTCCCTACTGTCTCTATTACATACAAGGGAGTATAAACCTGTTTGATACAAGAATGCTTTGCTTCGACAGTTATCTAGTAAGCTAATAAAGACAATAACAGGATTAAATGTAGTATCTGAGATTTGAGATTAATACGTTATTTTATATTTTGAAATCTAAGCAACACAGATTTGCCATGTACAGAACAGACCAGAACTTGGCCACAGTCAGTGCTTTGAGGAATAGGCTCCTTCTGGCAATCCTATTCAACAGTGCAAGAAACACCTAACTGTCCTAAACAAGAAAGTTTTCTCCAGAAAGGTATTGTAGGGGAGGGATAAAACAAAGCCTTTCTAAGCCCATCTTTACCCTGAAGAATCATGCCATTGCTCTGTTCACTGAAACACACAACTGAAAAAAAAAACCAAACCTCATCGACTCATTTAGAAACAGTCAGACAGGCTTTGGATGTTCCTGTTTAACCAGACTAATGCCTTAAGAAACAAGCTCTGCTGTCATTTTAAGTTCTGGCAGATGCAGTAAACATATTTGGATCCAAACCACATTACATTTTGTGTATGTCTTACTGTGGATCAAATGCATTAGTGTTTTCGTAATGTGTTTTACACATGAAGCAATGATAACACATCCTTTTTGCACATGCCGTAATGAGGCTGCAGATGAATATATGCACAGAAACCAGAAAAACATCTATATCTCTGTGCTTGGAATCAGTTTATCATTCTTTCACATCAATTGTAAAACTACATTTGAGCAGAATGATGCCAAAGCTGCAACATAACCTTGTCACTTCTGCATGAGGCCCTGAAAATATTCCTTCAGGTATGGACAGAAATTTGGTCTGACCAGTGTCTGCAAATCCTCTTGCATTTGATTTTAGTGAGTGCTTAAACCTGTTACTTTTGTAGCAAGGAATGTTCACCAAAAATCACCTAAAATTAATATTGTAGAATATTTGTGCAAAGTCAAGTTGAGGCTTGTAATGGAGAGAAATTGCACTGGAAAAAAGATTCTGAATGTTAAACATACTCATTTAGGGAACATTCTTTGCATCCAGCCAAAACAGCTTGAATTTCAAGTATCAATATACTCTTGACCAAGTGATTGCAAACAAGCTACAGACCAAGAATTATTCATAGAAAATATTTGATGAATCACTCTGAATAAATTTCAATAATGATCAAATGAAAGAAAATTGTGCTCAGATGATGGAAACTTTGTGAACAGAAAAAGGGAGGTGAAATTTATTGAATTACTTATTAGGAACTATTTGTCTAGCTCTGTCTGCTACCATACTGTAACGGAAAAGCTGTAGGAAGCATCTGTGGAGCAGTTGAGAAAGTAGGTGGAGGAGTCCTTGTCCTGTTCTCCTGCCAGAAAGCCCATTCAGCCAGGACAGCTATGCTGGAAACATAGCTGCTTCTGCCCCACTGGCGCAGGGCAATGTGCACCATTGAAGGAAAATACATTTTTAACTGAAAATAATTCTTGTTTTAATTTTGCCTGTGGAAGGACACAAACCATTTTAAAAAGATCAAATTCTCTGAGCACCACCTTTTAAAATCTCTTTTAAGCTTGCTACTACAGAAAAGCTCAATCGATTCAGTGTAGTCCTAACAGTTTCAAAGTGGCGTAAGGAAGATCAAAATTTGATCCTTAGTGGAATTTAAGTAATTTCTACCCAAGCAATTCCTACCCAAGAAAATAATTGGATCCTCTTCTGCGTACATCTTAAACCCAGTTACTTTTGACAGAGCGACTAATAGGGAAGATATACGTGCTCTCTGGAGCTCACATCCCGTTCCTCAAAAGGCTCAGCATTTCTCACATTTACTTTCAGTATATGGTACCTCTTTCCTTCATCTAAGATCCTTGGCTCTGTACAAATATCTATGCATAAGGCAGGGAGATGTATCACTGTCGACAATAAAACTGCAACGCAAAAATACAGCAAGCACTTTGGTTTACGAGCGCAAATAAAACATTTCACTTCAACACGCTGAGGACAGATTTATTTTCACTTGCTTCTTTATGAAATGGCTCCCTATACCACCGCATACATTTGCACACACATGCAGGCAGATTAGAAAAGTAATCATGCTGGTTCTTGGTTACCCCCAGAACTGCCAGAGAGTTAATGTATGGTCCAAGAAGAGTTTTAAAATGGAATTTTAACCTTTTCTTCCAACAGAGATTCATGGATTCGATTCCTGTCATCACTGAAGCCAACAACAAAACTATTGTTTATTTCTGTGGGAAAAGGATCAGGTCCCTTATTAGCAATTTTGGCTTTTTTCAGAATCATGTATTTTTTTATTAAAAGGAAATAAATCCCTATCTGCATTTAATCACACAACTAGCATGAAAATGAACTCAATGAATAAAAATGTCAGGAGTGGGAAACGATAGGGTTCTCTCTTAGCCAAGTTTTCTGTCTAAAATTAGCCTGCCTTTCTGGATTTACTGCTGTTATTAAGTGAATGTCCTTTTGACAATAAAGCAGTGCTTCTTGGATTTAGACAGTGTTGTGAAGAATATGATAAAGTGCTCTGTGATGTATGACTTTGATTGACTCAGGGGACCTTACTGTTTCGATGCTGTGGTCTGTTCTTTGTTCGCTAGATGAAGACTTTGTGTTCATTTAATACTCAGTTCAGGACCAGAACTTGGAGAAGGATGTGTGTAAAGATGTAGAATACCTTGTTTCTGCCATGCTAACATGATGAATTATAGTGTATTAAGGAAGTGTTGACACATGTGGGAATAGGCTCTTGACATGCTTGCCAGTAATTAAGGCACATTGTATGTAAAGTCACTAAAAAAAGTTGGAGGCTTATTCTTTGTTATAGGGATGGTTTGCCAAGTGGTGTTATTCATAGTCTTGATGGAAAATACTTGTATCTTCAAAATTGTTGTGGTTCACACAATAATGAAGGCAATAGACAGAGATTCGTTAGTATGAACATTTTTAACGTTTCCAATAGGTAATCATTTTCCTGCCCGAGAGGAAAAAGTGTGCTGAGACCAGTGCTTCACTGATAAATCACCTGAGCACTACCAAAGAGGTCACAGGGCTTGAGGAGCTGTTACTCAAAGGCAAGGGACTCTGCATCCTCTATGCAAGTGCCCCAAGCCTGCCCCTGAGACCTGCTCTCCACCTGCACATCCTTGTACTCACAGCTAGGGCCATGAATTCCTCAGCTCCAGCTCCCTGCCAGCATGCCAAGGGCAGTCTCCATGCCCAGTGGAAGGAGATGATAAGTGCCTTGCAGGAGCCACAGACACCCTCCTTGGTTCCCCCATGGACCACAGGGGCTCAGCTACAGCCTCAGAGCACAGCCCTCAAGCCCACTGCAGGATGCTCCCCTCCTAGCCCTGGGACATCGCCCATCCATCTCCATGGACCCCATGCAGCTCTGGGGCCTGAAGCTCCTCCAGGCTTTATACCAGTAAGATAAGCATATTAGTCCATCAGACTCCTTGTGCAGGGTATGGATCAAGCTATCCACATGATGCATTATGTTTTCCTGCTACCCTGTGCCCATTTCGGAGAAGTTTGTCCAATTCTCCATGCTCCAGCTGGATGAACCTGCCCCTTTCCTACCAATCCGGGCACCGGTGCTGCTGACATGAGGCTTTTGGGCAGCCCAGGAAAAATTTAAACCTCTCCTGGCTTTGTTCCTATCATTAGTGAAAGGTGTGCACCCTTCCATCATTTCACGGGGCAGGGTCCAGCAGAGAATTAACACAGTACCAGTTCCTTTAGTTTCCCCCAGGGAGTCTGCTGAGCTCATTGTAATGCAGACCAGCCCTACCCTCCCTTTCTTGCTTTAGGATATTTTGCTTCCTTTCCTTCTGAATCATTTTCTTGAAGACTGAAAAGAAATCATGAGACATTTCAGCCAACTCCCTGCTAAATCTGAAGATATACCCTATTTAGATAGTTTTTTAATGTGTAATGCATGCACTAAGCAGAAAGGTTTTTACTCAGGGAGTTGGCAATTAGTGTTTAGTAAATGCTGGAAAATTTGGGCTGCAGAGAGAATTTAGTACTTGATTCAAAATTACAATACACCACCGAAGCACGGAGATTAGAGAGACGGAAGAGAGCTCATAGGCTGCCAGTTACTCGAGATTTAGTATGAATAAATGCATATATCTCAGTGTAGAATTTCTCAACAAGACTGTGTGCAAGTATAACGGCTGAATACATCTCACCATACTTAGAAAGTCAAATGGCACCAATATCAATTCTAAAAACCTCACGGAAATATGGCATAGCAGGTGTCACAGGTCTGTGCCCACGCAGGCATGGTTCAACTCCTGGAAAATGTGACATTCTGTGATTCAAAACCATCCTCAGGTGTTGGGGGTAACACCATTCATTTATAAAGCAGCTGGCACTTTCACAGGCAGCACAACCAAGCAATAAACTTCTCATGAGACAAAAGTAAACTGGAAATTATTTCAAAGGAGCTTTTTAGTAATTCTTTCTTTCTTTTCCACCTTCTGGTACATGCTTCAATATCAGAACTTCTCCCAAAAGAGTTCCCTTCAGTTCTGTGCTTAGACATGAATCCCAATGCCTATCGATTTATCCAAAACATTTAATTCAATGAATTGTATTATTTACACTGCCAAGTTCATTTATATCTTCCCATTGGCCAGCATAGCCTCCACGAAGTATACCAGCCAAATATATAAACTCTACATATGTTTCTACTAGAGTAACCAGCCTCACAATTAAGTCCAATTAGTTCTTACTCTCAAGAATTTAATCACATCTGTCATAACACATTCAGTAAATCAGAGTTTTATTTCCCTTTTTTTTCCTACCTCGCTAGAGATTTACTTTGTCATTCAGCTCCTGGGACTATATGAACCTTCCAGCTCTTTAAGGAAATTATACAAAAAAAAGGATGGACAATAAAATAAAATCCCAAATGGTGCAACAGAGGTAGGTAGGGAACCATACCACTGCTTCTCACAGTACCAGATCCAAGGGACACCCATTAAATCATGAGGCAACCAGTTCAAGCAAATGAAGATATAGTTTTTCACGCAGTACAGGCCAACTCCCATAACTGATTGCAGAAGAGGTTTGTGGAAGGCAAAGGTATAAAAGTGGTCAAAAAAGGATTATCCAGATTAGTGGAGAATAAGCCATTAGCGGCTATAAAAATGATGGCTTAGCTGCAACCTGAGACAGACTACGGGAAGGGTGGAGGGGGGAAGCATCCCTCCAGCCTGCCCCGCTCTCCACTCTTCCCACTCAGCCACTGTTAACTCCTGTTCAAAAAACTGTTAGGTTACAGTGACTTTTGGTGTGACCCAACCAGTCTGGCAGTCCTAACCCTCCTGTATTTTCGGCATCGAAGGTGTTATTCTGGGTGGCTCATTGCACAAAGGTGCTAGACTTTTTTTTTTAAAAAAAGTAACATAATATAGACTGTTATGTGGTGGAAAGGCTGAAGTTTTGCTCTCATCTACAGCTCTGGAGTCTCTTTTGATCCTGTTTAACAAGACATAGAAGACATTTAAAAGGATCCAAATGCTGCAATGAAAATGATTCAAAGTATTAATAGCGTGGGAGGGAATTTCTACAGGAGATATAAGTAAAAAAAGAATAAACAGGACCATTTATTTTACAATGGACAAAGGAAAACACATGTTAGAGATATATAAAATACAGTGTCTGTAGAAGTCCAAAAGTACATTTCTATCCATACTTTTCTAGAATAAAAAATGCACTCGAAACAAAATGCAACAAGTGAAAGAAGGCAGATTTGTCTGCAATTCCCAAATACCTTTTGAAGAGTACTGCTACCACATATCTTTGAAATAAACATATCCATAGCAAACAGATTTAACTGTTTTCTTAGGGAATAGTTTTTCTGTTCTGTTTGCTCTTAAAGGGTTTCAGCCCTGTTTTCACTTGAAAAAAATCAGTACCATTGACATTTTTCATTTTTCAAACTAGATTTTGAAATACATTTTTAAGCCATAATTTTTTAACAGTCAGAATGAGAGTTAAGGAAGAATCTTATTTCTTCTCAGCTGGCATTGTTTTTTTGTATGCGTTTTTGTTCAGTATTGGTTTGTTTCATTTTTTATGGGAAAAAGATTTTTCTCAAAATGGGCTAAACACAAAAACGTCAACAATGTTGCAATTTAACTTTCAAAAACATCATTTTTAATTTTATTGTCACAAAAAAGAAAATGAAAAAAACAAAAGAGGGTGATACATGAGGGAATTCTCCATAACAGATAATTCCTCTTTTGGAAATATCCAGCAAAGTAAATGCTTTGAATTTACTTTAGTTCATAAGCTTTAAAAAGAGATTAGAGACAGAAGGAACAGTAGGACCATGCACATCAAGAAGTGGTTATGCAGAAGGGAAGGGCCATAAATAGGTATGGTTCTGTTTACAGCCAGCCATTAATTACTGGTTTAATGTAATCCTAGAGAATAAGCAGGTAAGCACAGAAAACTGAGTTATGAGTAACGCCCAAAGAAGTGTTACAGCTGCTGTCAGCATTGCTGGGATATTAGTGTAGATGAGCTATTAATAAAATACAATTTAGCAGTTCCTAGCTAAGGCGTTTCAGCATTTCTAGCAGGTATTTGTGCCTTGTTTTGAGTTTGATCTTGTAATCCTTATTTGAGTGAATAAACAGTGTCCAACAAACAAAGAAATGCTGGTGGATCACCTCCCGGTACTCTCACTTGGACTTTATTGGGTCAAAACTTTAACTGAAGGTGGAGAGAGTTTTGCCTGAGTAAAATCTGAGCGAGGACTTCCAGGTCTGTCCCAGTGGGACTGCTCTCAGGAGTAAGGGTTGAATTGTTATACCACAAAATACCAGCTGTAGTTACGTTAACCAGGATAAAGTTTCAAGGGGTATCCAATCCCAATGCCTCAATGTAAAGCTAATCACCAGCTGGACTACAGAACAAATTTCCCCTCTGGTATAATATCGCACAATTATATGCATTATGAGGGTTTAAAATCTGGCATTGGCTGTGCTATTGTTGGAACTTGGATAACCACTCTAGTTCCAACAAGAGGCCATTCATCTGCACTAATTTGTAGGTTAGGGAAGGTTTTAAAATAGGAAGTCTTTTCTTATGCAAATAGGGACATGTTAAGAAACCAAGGGCCTGCAGGCAGCGATCTGAGGCATCACCAGATCACAGAGGATGAGCATCACCAGGCCCACAAACCAGGGCAACCTTCAAAACCAGGCTTTCATGGCACCCTAGTGTAATAAAAACCTTACAGCTGGGCCTCTACACAGGGATGAATTTAACTTAGATTTTGTATCCAGCTTCTAAAATATTGCTAACAACCCTCCAGTCCAAAGAACTGGGAAGAAGGAATAAAAACAGAGAAATTAATTCTAATAAATTATTCTGCTGAACAACTGTTTTCCCTTTCATTGCTTTCCCTGGATTCACACATGACTGTATTTGAAGTATTCAGCAAACTCTTTGTGCAAACAGTAAGCACTTTTGCTTTTGATCCATGACTCTGGGTTGTTTCAGGGATGTGCATTGGACATATAAGCCATATAGCATTGGTTTGCTTTCCACGGGCTGTCCACCACTGCTGACTTTAGCCTAAGGCTAGCCTGGAGAGAAAGAAGTTCCTTTCTGCCATATTGCTTAAAGCTACATCTCTTGAAATCAGAAAGTCTCTATCTTCATTGACCAGGGAGCTGGCCCCTTCCACTCCTTTCAGTTTTGAATTTTCCAGTGGAGGAATCAATCCTCTGTAGAAATCTTGCATATATTGTCTGCTGTATATGAGCTTCCTGCTCTCAGTCATGTCATGCACACTCCATTGAACCCTCTGGGTACACGGGGATGACCACTTCCCTGCATCATTTATAGCCTTTGGGAACATCCTGCAAGGCTGATATGAAAGGGCAGGATGGTGACATAACCTCTTCTGACAAATACCAATATGGAGTACCTGAACTCTGCTTTTTTCTGTACCTGCTGCCTTGAAGCGGGCTTAGAAGAGAAATCACCATGTGGTTTTTCAGCTGTGCTGCTCAGCACATGCTGGTCTCCCGTGATATAAGCTGGCATTGCAAGCCTGGGCATGATCACAGCTATCATGTCTTGCTGAGGAGGCATGAAAGAAGCAGAGCCCACAGCACCCCAAGTAGAGACACTGCGATCTGCAGCTTCTGGTTTAGTAAATGTTTCCTGAGGGACCTACCTCATCTGGCAGAGATGTGAAAGCAAAATCTCAGCTTCACATCATCTGAGTGTAAACCATTAACACAGACCTTATTTATTAATTTTAAAATCGGTGGCAGCCTAGACTTGTCATGGGAAAGTCTGATTTTTCATGTAGGTAAAGAGGAAGATGGTGTCAAACTTTCTTGCAAGAAGAGGCTGGACTCCGGACACAATTTCACTCCTCCCTATGGCTGTGATTTTCAGGGGACTATCACTCTGTGGCATTGCAGCACACTAGTCACACTTCCAGCTCCAGCTATTTCTACTCTTAAACACTGGGAACTCTTTCTGTACCTTCTTCTTCTACCTACTTAAGAAAAGCAATCAATCTTCCAGAGTAAAATTTAAATGCAATGAAAAATGCCGTGATAGGTGCAAAGAATAATGTAATGCCTTTTGTAGCCAAGTATCAAAGCACCAAGTATGTATTCCCAGCTTATATCACTAAGGTTATAAACAGATCAGATATTATAAACACAGTTCCCATAAGTGTAAGACAATAACTAGGGTAGACAAAAAAGATAAGGTCTTTGGCAATGATGAGAGTGGGGCTGTTTTGCAGTTGGGCAGAAAATGGTGTATTGATGGAAACATTGGATAACATTACAGTTCTAATTCAATACTTTATATCCCCAAAGTCAGCAGGGTGTTTTCAGACAGCAACTACAAATGTTAACCATCCTGCTAATGTCCGTGCTCAGCATGGCACAACACACCAGAAAATTGATCTTCTAGAAAGACAGTATAGCACATACTAAACACACTAAAAACTGAGGAGTCTCCAGAGTAACTCAACGGAGAGTGCCCTTACAGTGGGGATATTTCACAGGAGGCCCATTTGCATTTACTTTCATTATTTAATATGTTTATCTGTGATCCAGTATAAAAAAATCTACACCCATTCCTTGCAAAGTCTGCAGATGACATGAAAATCATGGAGTAGTAAATAATGAGAAAAGCAGATCTGTTCTACAAGCAATCTGGTCTGTACAGTAACCTGAGCTCACAGAAAAATAAAACCAACATATTTTATTATACAGTTAAGCATAATTCTGAGTATCCCAGATAGTTTGTACACTGAGGATATGGGTTGTATTTTAGAAACAGAGACTTAGAATAGGATTTAGAAGTCACGGCTGATAACCAGCTGAGCAGCACAAGAGTTCCACATGCAATGCACTGAAGAAGAGAGAAAATGTGATCTTGGTATGTGCAAGCAGGGGACTATAAAACACAAGGATGAAAAGGCAGATGCTCACTGTTCCTTGGAATATTAATAGTAGACAGAGAGCAGGTCCAGCTCCGATGTCTATATTTTAAAAAATACTACTGAAAAACTGGAAAAGGTTCAAGAAAGAATTACAAATATACATGCAATTGGCAAAAGGTGTTAGTGAGATACTGAAAAAAAAATCTTAATTCATTTAATTTATCCAGTAAGAGAATGAATGGTGATTTTTGTGTGGTTTATAACAGAGCTGACTGGGTATTCTGTCTCAGCAACAGAAAATGAAATTTCCACACAAACTTGTATAAAGAAGAAATAATGTTAATTTTCCTTCAGGACAAGCAAAATGAAATAGTTCACTGTAAGCCACTCCACCTCGATTTGTTCTGTTCAAGGAAACCTTAAACTTCACCTTCTTGTGAATACATTTATCTGTGGTGTAGGTACCTGTTTTCTCCTGCAGGCCAGCCACGGAGTAATTTGTCACTTAATTCAGAGCTGTATATAACATTACAGGAGCTGTAGTCCAGCCAAGAAGCCTCTGCCTATGTTGAATAAGGGTAGCGTTTGTTCAGGCAATAATTCCCAGGAGCAATGCAGCATTATGGGAAAATATTTGTTTTTAATATTGAACTGACACAAAAGAAAGCCCTGATCAATCAATTCACTAAATTCAAACAACAAAAGTCTTACAATAAAAAAATTTATAATTTGGTTTAGGTTTGTTTGTTTGTGTGTTTCCATTCTGGGTTTTCTTTATGTTAATAAAGCAGTTTTTTGGTATAATTTGGATTGAAAACAAATGTTGACAAGTTGTATCTGCCTACTGTGTGAAAATTCCGAATTTTGCTCGGTCTTAGCTTGCAAGTAGCTGTATTATATTTCTGATACCAGGGGGATCTCTGAATTAGCAGACAGAGACACAACATCCAGTAGGTGGAATCCGACACTAGATTAATCTGAACTAGATAAATGCCAAGATTTTAACAAGGGAGAGAATTAAACACTGCAACAATTTATCTAGGAATGGGATAGACTCTCTACCATGTGTGATATTTAAAGACGGGCTATCTCCCTATTTGTTCTAGCTGGTGATTCAATCCCATGGGCTGTGTTGTAATAGATAATAGCAAAAATCCCTCCAGCCATAACATCTAAAAATCCAGGAAGCAGCACTGCAGGGAGAGAAAATGCTGGAAACCCTCTGTTTTCAGGGCCAGAGAATAGGGATGGTTACATTATACCACTGAAAACCTTCCCTTGTCCATCCATAATACAGCTTCAGTATAATTAAACATTTCATAGAAACACCCTATAATTGCTCTGTGGTTTGAGGCCTAACTTAAATCTAGCCATCGTAACTGGTGCTCCCCGCCTCATGCTCGAGGAACTTTTTCCTTGCTTTCTTACTTTTCTGATGCTCAGTTCCCAAACAAATAACCTTGCAAATAGCCTATTCTGGCTCCCAGACCAAAGGAGGACATTTAAAGCCTGATGAGAATATTTTTAATTAGGTTTAATCAGTATAAAAATATTAAATGAGAATGCTATACAGCCACTTCATAAAAAATTGAGGTGAAAATAATGCTGGCACCATCGCTCACCTCCAACAACGTTGCGCTATGGGTTGACTTCTGTTTTCTGGGGGAGGTTGACACAACAGGCAGAGATGAAAGCCTGCAATAAAAAGAGTGGGATATTCTAAGCTCAAGTTAATCCATCCGTAGAACAGGAAAACCTCTTTCAGTAACAAAATAGGCCTTCTTAAGGTCAGACTTCATCGACTGACAACAGCCTGCTGAATACAAAGGAAGGGCGACTTTTCCTTTTTCTTTGCCCCAGCTCAATAGTTTTGTTTTAGCCTGCCAGTCAGTTTGTTTACAAGAAAAACCTCTTGTGCACAGAGTATATTTCCTCGTGCAACATATTCTGATATGCCAACTGAAATGACTCTGCACTCGCTGTGCTACCAGATAGCCTTTCATATGACAAAGTGTTGGAGCTATGTATGCAGTGATACAGCAGGGGCTAGTTAAGGTTTCCATATATATATATATTGCATTTGAGCAGAGACCGGCCTCGCTGTAGGTTTTCCCTCCACTATTGCCAAACGACAAAACATTAAAAGCTCAGCAGCACACAGCACCATTAAACTGACTGATGGCAAGAAGACGTCAGAAAACACAGTTCTGTAAATCTTTCCCTGCACATATAAAAACAGGTCTCAGATTTCCCTGCCCCCTCCACACACACACGTATACATGCATCTCATAATTTCCCAGGAAGCCCAAACAAACTGCATTACATTTGAAGCACTACCTCACAAAACAAAGCCCTGAACATCTTATTATTCAAATACTTGAGCAACGTTCATTATGAATTCTCACAACTAATCTCTGCCTTTTTGAAGTGCAGTAGGAAAATAACAGTCTCCCACTTTAAAGATGTGGAAACAAAGGGAAAAAAAGAGGCTGATGTCACCAGGGTTTTGGAGACAGAGCTTGTGTGAGATGCAGCTAGAGGCAAGGGCTCACGTATCTGGGAAAAACTCTCCCAAACGTCCATGGGAGCTCTTCACCCACAGCTGAGGAAACAATGAAAACTCAAAATTTCCCGGGTCTGGTCTCACTCTGTGCTCAGCCCGAGGTGCTCTAAAATTAGACTTATTTTACAGACTCAGTTTCAGCTGCCACAGGAAGCACCGGCAGCACATGCCAGTCTTGCAAGATTATTATTAATAATTAGGGGGAGGCACTCCCAGGATGGGGGCAGCCCCGCGCCCCAGCACGTGCGGTGGTCAGTCCCTGAGCGGACCCACTCACCATCTGCGACGACTGAACAGAGCAAGGGTGGAGCAGCACAAATGTTATTATTATTAGCCCTCACAGGGGATTTTTTTCATACAAGCTGTCCGTTTGTTTGGTAAATCTGAAATGGCCAGGAGAAACATACTGCCGTCAATGATGCTCTTGTTGGAAAGACTTCCCCAGGCCCACCATGGTGTTTCTAGGAGGAAAAGCCCCTCCTGGAGAAACCACAAGCCACCCCAGGTCCCGCAGGAAGGTGGAAGATGAGGCCCATTTTCCTGCGTGACCTAACCCCCAGTTTAGCTTCAGGCAGAGTTTTGATTAGTGCAAGCAGTGTTCAAACGAGCTTGCAGTCCTAACAAGCGAAAATAAAGACATTTGTGTATGAAGCTTTGGGTCATCCCCTGCTCATGGTCCTGCCCCAGGGTGGACACTGGCATGACCCATGCAAACACTGGCTGAATCCCACTCCCAGCACTACCTATGTTGCCAGGACATCCCCTGTACTGCCCAGGGCCTAGACATACCCCATGGGGATGCAAGGAAGGAGGGGGCAGACACATATCGGTGCTGTAGGGCACCTTCCCCCGCCCTCATGTCTCCTGATATTTGGCCTCCTTGTCCATCATTCTCATTTCCTCCTGGTCCACATGATATCTGGTTTATAAAGGGTAGCTCTGGTAAGAAGCGATAGGAAGCATTTTTCTCCATGCTGATAGAGGAAAATGGCAGCACATTTTGCACCACCCTATGTGTGGGACCTCCATGGAATACAACATTTCTCCAAGGTACAGCCCCTCTTACACACTTTCTCTATGGATAAGGTGGCCCTACATTGCTTTTAATGAGGGACTGTAGTAACAAAAACATATAGCACTTCCCTATGAAACAGACTGTTATCACACCAAGAAATTAAGAAATTAATTTTTTCTGCAGTGCTCTTAGGAACATATAATGTTGATGATCCAGAGTGTGAAAATGGGAACTTTTCTGAGGCTCAGAAAAGGATCAGTTTAGCCTCTGGTCCTCAGAAGCAGCATGCAGAATCCCCCAGTTCCCAGCCCCTTGCTTTAGAAACGTTGGCTTAACTGCTAACGCAGAGCCCAGGCACAGAACACCAAAACAAACCCTCCAAGCGTTCAATAAACAATGACAGTCCCCAAAATAGCTTTCTAGTTTTCTTATAATGTACTTCCATGCATCAACTTATGTGACCTTGAACTGGTATCATTTCTCACTTGGGAATTTTCCCTTAGCATTTGTTGCTGCAGCTCTTGAAGTATGAAGAATGAAGTGCTGGACTCTTACACTCCTTCATTTCCTCCTTTCATTTATTTTGGGTTTGATGGGGAAAACATATGACTGGATATGCCATTACAGGCAGACAATCTGATAATCACTAGTTGATAGGACAATGACACCAGAAACTCTGTCTGTAGCTGGTTCATCCTCTTCTTGTAACATCGTGATACTGGAGGCATTGGGGGTAAAGGCACTACTTTTTATTTTTCCTTTCCAGAAATGATACAGCTTATGTTCACCATGTTCAACACTTTAGAAACAGAGATTTTGGAGAATGTCAGGAGGGTTTTTTTTGCTTTTTTGCAATCACTACCCAAAACCACTTTTCAGACTTACGCACTAGGTCATTTCTGTGGATTTGGATCATTCGTTCTGATGGTCCTTATGGGTCTTAAAGAGATGCTGTATTTCACAAAGCAGTTATACATCTTCCCAGGATGCAAAAAGGGGATTCCAAAAGTCCCACTATCATTTCTCTTGCAGGAAAGGCAAGGTCAGCTATCAGCCACATCCTTCTTGTGCAAGGGGGCCCTGTTTCTTGACAGAGGAGATGCTCTATAGGCACTGAGTCGTGCTACAGAGGCTGCCTATGGAGGAGGTACAGGAGCTGATCTTCCCATGCACTTCCTTACTTTCACCTCTTTCAAGGCCTTCTGTTGGTCTCCTAGTTCCATTTTTGTTTTTAACTGGTGGGATCACTTTAGCTACCAGCTAGTTCAGCTGAGGACCAGAGAGGGGACAAAGGACCTGACAGCCACTATTCTGTGCTGACAGAGGACAGAAACCAAGGGATGCAGTGCCTGACCACTGGAGGGGCAAAGAGATGAAGCTGTGCCAGACCAGCCCCATCCACCTCCTCACTGGGCTTCCAGCATTCAGCAGTGGTGTGCCAGGGAGGACAGACACGGGCTGCGCAGCAGCTCCCTGATGAAAGCACCTGTGACTTCTATGAAAGCTGACACTCGCTGCCTGCAGTGTCCCTGGGACTCCGGATCCCAAGGCCCTGGTTTACTGCAGGAGCTGTGAAGGACAGCCTCGGGCTTCACAGCAGGAAGAAAATACAAGGGATCAAGTATACAGAGGCACCTCATAAAGCATCCCTTCAAACCACATGTGGATTTACAGGAGGGAAGTGAGTGGCCCTCGGGGGGCTTTCGCCTGCCTATTAGTGCTGGCCAGCACAGGGTGCATGCCCAGACCTTGGGATGCAACTAGCTATGCGACTCCATGACTTCTTTCAAGTGCAGACAGGCAGCCGCACACACACCTCTAGGCTGCAACAGGGCTGGGTGGGAGACTGCTGCTATACCGGGTCGGGAAACAGCATCCTCCTTTCCACTGAATTCCTTAACACTTCTGTCCTGCACCAGGTACATGTGTTATCAACCTCAGGGGAGACTTGAGACAGCACACTGACAGCCAGGATTGTCCTCAGCCTTTGTCTGCCCCAGGTAAATGTGGTGCTGGCAAGCAGGCACATTCCCGTCGAGGAAAAAAGCCTTAGATAAACCTGGAAACAGGTAAAGATAGAATGCATGGAAAGAAGAAAAAAAAAATAAGGCAGGAAAAGCAGAGTGGAAGAAAAGGAGGAGGGAAAAGTGCAGGGCTAGAGGGGAAAGCTCCTTTGCACTCACAGGGTGAGGTGAACAACATGGTTCTTCTGGATCATATGGGGATGCACAGGAAGAGAAATGTAAAGGAAGGAGTTAAAACAGGAGATGGGGAGAGGTAGAGAAGAAGAAGGGATCTGATTAAAAGAGGAAAAAAATAACATCAGAGCAAAGAAATTCAGGGCAGTGGAGGAAAACTATATACTGGAGGAGCTGAGCAGAGGAGCAGAGGGGGGAGGAAATAAGTATTCAAATGAAGAGAGATAAAAACAGAATGGTCCCAAAGGAAACAAACTGGGCATTCTGAAATAGTGTCAGACATAAATAAATCAGACAGGAACATTTGGACACTTGGAAAAATTGGAGGAAAAATACAGTGTGATATACAATAGCAGGAAAAAAGTGGGGTGATGGCAAGGAAAAAGAGGGGAAAACAACAAAGAGAGAGAAAAAGAGGGAGTGAGCCAGATAGTCCAAGCAGTCCCGACATATTTACATGCACACTTTGAGGTGTTTGCTCTAATGAGCAGTTAGGGCAGCGAAGAAAGTACAGAGTAATGCAATCACATCATTTATATGGGCAAGTGGGGATTTTGCAAGCTGGAAAATATATGCACACAATAATTGTGGGTGAAAGTTGGGAGGCCAATAATTACAGCAGTAAATCACAATCCTTTTAATATATTATCAGTTTGATACCCAAGCAATAAATGCATGTGCATATGGTTTTTGGGCTTAAGAAATATCAGGAAACTTGACTGCTAAAACAAAGGGAAGGTAGAAGCTCAGTTCTCTCTGTCATTTGAGTGAGGGAGTGTAAAGAAATTCACTCCCTCTCTCTGTCCCCCTCTCTGTGATGGCCATCATTACTACAGTTGGCTGGGAGTTTCACAGCACAGTTATTTTCTAATGGGAATGTACTTACTACAAAACTGAAGTTTTCCACAGGAAGATTTTGATTTTGCTGTAGAGAAAAATCCTATGAGAAAAATTTGAACCAAGTGTTTCATTTTAGGTAACTTCAACTCAAGCCAGAATTTTAAAAAATCGATATGAAACTTTTTATTACATTACTGTTAGTGGAACCTGAACATTTTCAGTTGGGAACAAAACATTGTTGAAATTTAGCAAACCAGTTTACTCTAAATTTTGTTACAGTCATTGTATCTGTAGCTTTGTAGTGGGAAACACACCTCTGTGTGTGCGTGCATACATGTGTGCATATGCATTTCCCCATAGGCAAACAAACAAGTGAATAAAATAGGGGGAAATAAGAAGAATAAACAAACATTCAGAGTTCATCCTGATTTTGAGCTGATTGTAAATGAAAGCCTGGCTCGACTAGGCCATCTGTATTTTTCTCTTTTTTTTCTAATGGGATTTGGTGATCCTCTGGCAGGGAGAGAGAAGGGACGGTTTTAAGCAGTAATATAGAGCATGTCTTTAATAAGAAACACCAATCTATATTCTGAAATGGTGAAGGGTAGGAAACCTACCATAACCTTTAGTAAGCAGTTCCAGTGATTAATTGTCTTCTTGTTTAAAAATACACTGCTTTCTTCTCATCTGAGGTTGCCCAGTTTCATCTTCCGGCAGTTGGACCTTATCACATCCTTTGTCTGCAAGAGCAAAAGAACGAGCTGTGATCAAATTTCTGTTCCCCGTGTACACATTTATAGATTGTGATCAAGTCATCTCTCAGTCTTCTCTTTGTTAGATAAACAGCGTGAGCTCCTCAGTTCTATCACAATAAGACATGTTTTCCAGACCTTTCATCATTCCCATGGCTTTTCTCTCTGAACCCTCTCCAATTTGTCCAGCATCCTTCTTCAGTTGTAGAAATTGGCACTAAGAACAACATCCCACAGCGGTGCCAAAGGCAGATGTAGCCTCCTGCTTCCTATTTGTCAGTCTCAAGACCAGCTCGCAGGAGGACATCCTCCCTCAGCAGCTCCTGCTCAGCTCACACACAAACTCCCCAATCCCATCTTCTTTGTGGATTCAATGGCCGCATCCACCAAACACTTGTCTTTGGTGCAGTAGGGAGGTTTAGAGGCGAGTTGTGGTGTCCTCCCCTCAACCCCACTTGCCGCATGTGGGTGCAAGTCACCCACTCAAGTTTGATTTGTGGGAACTGGATTCCTGCTGAGGGAAAGCAGTAGGGAAGTTGCTCCCCAGTGTGCACCATGCACATCCCAGCCGCTGCTGCAAGTGTTAGGCTCTGAACCAGCAACTGATTTTCAGTCTGGGGGACTCAGTTAAATAAAATTTGACATCAAACACTGCACTGCATGTAGAGACCCCAGTGTGAGCTGCTTTAATCTGCTACTCCACTCCTATTCAGCCAAATAA